>NC_134485.1:23224661-23387161 GCF_040206685.1 Ascaphus truei
GGGATCGGGCAGAAGGGGGACAGGGATCGGGCAGAAGGGGGGCAGGGATCGGGCAGAAGGGGGACATGGATCGGGCAGAAGGGGGGCAGGGATCGGGCAGAAGGGGGATAAGGATCGGGCAGAAGGGGGGCAGGAATCGGGCAGAAGGGGGGCAGGAATCGGGCAGAAGGGGGGCAGGGATCGGGCAGAAGGGGGACAGACCGTCAGGGGGCGGGCCGGGAGCGGGCGCGTCACTGACCGGGGGCGGGCAGTGACGTCACGGAGCTGGTTCGCCCTCATTGGGCGAACCGCTCACGTGACCGGCCTGTCTCGCCGGCAAGCGGGGGAATTTTAAATTCCCCTAAGACCTGCGCTTCCGCAAGCGCGCGGAAGCGCAGGTGAGCCCCTACTAAAGCCGCTCTAATTGCGGCTGTAGGGGCTCAGTGCTGAGCGGGAGCGCGCGTCAGCACGCTTCCGCAAGCACGCAGGGAACATGTCCGGGGCCTTACTCTCTCACTAGCCTGAGCTTCCCTTCTTCAGGGAAGCCCAACATTTTGGGCAAATTAGCCTGGCCCCTTTTCTACAAAAATTGAAAATTGTTTCTCTGTATTGGGATGTAAACATTGTTATTTGTATGTAATTGTAAAAATATTTGGAGAAAAAAAAAAAAAGAAGGCCAAGTCTGACTTAAAAACGTGTTGGTATTATATAAACATTGCAACTGGAAATTAAGTTAGTTACCATAGAAACCTCATTTAGTGGGCTGTTTCAGGGGAAACAAGCAGGGCGGACAGTAGAATTGTTAATGATAATAAAGAACATTACAGTTCTCACATTGTAAAAGTGCTTGGTTGCCTCATAAATTGAAAAAAAAAAACCCCCAACTCATTTAAATTATTCTGAGGTGACATTAGCGGTTGAAGTGACATTTGTCATGCTACTTTCAGTGGTACTCCCCGCCTTGCAGATTATGTAATACAGTAGATACTGCAGGAGCCTGGGTTGGGAAGAAAGCATGTTGCCATGGAGATCTTTGCTGCTTTTCTGGTATTCCCTACAGAAAGTGAAGGATTTCCCCCAGCCCTCCCCCAACATGCAGACTGCAAGGCTATACATAGACAGCAACGTTAGAAAAAGGGAGACGGAAGGAATGCAGTGGGATTTACTGACAGCTCAACAGGTGCTCTGCAATTTGGAAATGTTCTTCAGCTATTGGTTTGAACTAAACAAAAAATGTTAAAAAAAGGATTCTGAGGTGGCCTTGTCTCAAATTATCAGACACAATTGACGCCTCTAGCCAGAGATAACATATTCAGTGACCCCTGCCAGTGATGAGGTTAAACACTTAGGTAAAGTCTTCTACACCACTCCACATAGGAAACAGCTAAACAGAACACAAGCCAGTGGGGAGTGTGTCATAAAATGGTTGAATGAGCAGGAACATGGTTAAAGGATAAACAATAGAGATGTGTGATAAGATAACTAGAATTCACTCTAAAGAGGAGAGCAAACCAATAAAACTCCCCTCAGTGTTCTGAACATTAACCAGTGCACGTCAGTATTTTGTTAGTAATATTGCATATACCAGAATAAAATAACAGAAGGGGGGATGTGGCTTTTTGGAGTTGCTCACAGCTGTCCTGTGCCATATTTTGTCAAGTATTTTATTGCATCAATGGTAGATCTTAAAGTTTATATTAAATTGACAGATTTATATTTTTAATTCGCAATGTGCTGTAGTAGAGGTATTGGTCTTGGAGAAGTGTAGGTTTGTTTAAGGTTGGGATACCTATATATCCCAATCAAAAAATATCATAATAATTTAGCAATTTCGCCTCCCCTCCACCATTATCCCTAGGGGTTGCCGTGGACACAGTGGTACAGGCAGCAGCCTCAGTACGGTGGGGGGAAATTATCATTGACAGGACGGCAGCAGGGGGCCGTCAAACAGGCGTCCTTCAGGAAGGTGTCACTGGGCATGAATGAGGACAGGCAGAGTGGGATTTAAGGGCTTGAAAAGCCCAGGCAAGAGGGGGTGTCAGAACAGCACAGGAAATTTTACCTGACTACCTGCAGCATACGCCATTTTCCTTTTCCAGTACTGCCCTTGCCAGAGCGCACCGCAGGCACAGCCTGTGGCCTAGAAAAACAGTGGTTGTGGATTCTAGTCCTGTCCGGTCTGACACCATTCCAGTCATTAGGTTGGTGCCTTTATTCATATCAACTCTATATAGTTGGTAGGGAAATCCTTTTAGGAAGTCTGGGATGGGACTAATTTAAATGTACTTTGCATATCTCCCAGTCGGGTACCTTAGGTGTGCTCCTGTTTCAGCAGAGGCATGTCTCCCTAATTTATTTGGAGGGACGTTTGAAGGGAAAATATATATATATATATATATATATATATATATATATACACACAACAGGCGACACTTATTACATTTGAAAGGCGTGCGTCTCTCCATCTTGCTGTCTCCTTAAAAATCCATCTGGAAACAGACTGCTCTCTGTCTCTGAAGAATACAAATCTGAAATGGTGGATTGGCCTTTTTGAGAGTAATCTGCCAACCAAAGGAACTGGCTGATCCAAGGCGGATCCAAATCCACAAAAACAAATCCCCCATCTCAACATAAAACCCTGACGACGCTTCTGGCAGGAGTGAAATACGTGTTTCTTAGGCTGCGGTCCCAGTGTTCACTGTTGCACTGTCTAGCAGCGCGTGCACGGGTGAAAGCCGCTATCTGCGGTCGAGCTGCAGGAGAAAAGCAAGAGATCGCGAACAAGGGGGGGCGCGGCCATGACATCACGCGGCTGGTTCACTCTCTATTGGCTGAACCGCCACCGTGACATGGCCAGCGCTCCGTCGCCACAAGAAAAGACAAAAACATTGTCTTTTACAAAATGTGGTCGTGCATCGCGATCTCTACATGCGCGTGCAGGCAGCTACTGTGCCCGGCATCATAGAGGAGCGGATCTTGTTCCTGCCGCGCACGCTGTAGTGCACGCAGTAGCGCACGCTGTAGCGCGCGCAGCAGCGGCTACCGAGACTCAGCCTTATATAATTAATGACTTGCATGCTGTTGATTTATTATTAAAAGTTAGGTTTTAATTATGTAAATTAGGTAACTATCACTCGAGTGCACATACAATATGACATTTGTGGGTTCTGTTTTCTCCCTTTGTTAACACCTAGTTAAGTGCCATCACAACACTTAACTGATGCGTTAAGTGCTGTTCTTAACAGGAAACTATAATGGCCATTAGTGCTAATGATATGCTTAAGAGGTGTTTCTTCTGACCGCCTATCCTCAAAACTCCATTATAGTTGTAGCCGGGCTCCCCCTCTCTCGCACCCAATTGTTGTATGGTGGGAAGGTTGCAGAAAACAGGGAACGCTCCGGAGTATCAGAGTTTCCACAACTTCAGAGGGCGAACAGGGCGCCGCCATATTGATTGCTGGCACAGGCGCAGCAGGGCGTGGAGTTGGGCTAGGGAGCAGAGGTCGCGCATGCGCGGAGACAGCTGCCAAAGCCGCAAAGGAGGGACGGTTCCTATAGGGTGGAACGTAAGGGACTACGAGTTCCAGCAGTCACCGCGAGACCATGTGACGCCAGGGAGCCTATCGGGTGGCTAGAACATCGGGAGGAAGGTAGAATGGGTTGCACAGAGCGCGCACGTTGTTAGAGGTAGCGGGAGGAGGAAGGAGACGGAGCTCCATGTGTAGGGAGGCCACCAGCCCCTACACTAGGCCTTATACCCCGGCCCAGTTAGGCCCTGAGTCCCCGTAGTGTGGAGCGGAGATAGGGATTGGCCCCAGACAAGTTCCAGTTTCCCTTACTGTGTATCTACGGGACAAATTCAGAGACAGTGCATGTTTGGCAGGGATCTGGGCTCAGACCCCGCTACCGTTGCTGCAGTCATCCGGGTGGGATCGCCCCGGACGGCTATCCCTGAATCCAGTCGCACCTGATCCTTTGTGAAGATCCGTGGCAGGCCCGGTTACTGGAGTGCCCGGCAGGTAACAATCACCAAGTGCACCAACGATATTATATTCACACGGGACATAGTGGCTGCGCAGTCACCCATATATATCTCACTTGAGGGTGGGGGACATATTGTGTGGGGTTACTAGACACGGGGTGGGATCACCCGGTGGAGGTGGGAGCGTCCTGCGAGACGCGGTAGTTAGTGTCTCCTCTAGAGAGGGGCACCTGTTGATATATATATATTGCCTATGCTAAATAGTAAAGTCATTCGGTTGTTTTATATGCTGTGTGTGTGTGTGGAGTGATATATAATTGTCTGCGAGGAACCACTCCCCCTCTGGTGGGAGCCATCGCAGGTGGAGGCGCTGCACCAAGTACGAGGTCATTCATATTATTACGTGTGCCCCAGGCTCTCCGTGGCGGAGGCTCAGGCCCTGCGAGCCTACAGGTTATACAGCATTTGGTAGCGGACTGGGTTCAGTAGGAAACAAGGCTACATAGTTAACACAGGGATTTAACCAAATGTTAAATAGGTCATACCTAATGGTGGTGTTAACCCACACAGACCCTAAAATATGAATTCTGCCTCCCCCTCTCTCTCACAAAACCCATATTGCAGGATCTGGATAGGAGTAACACCTTTAGGTTAGACAGGCTTAACGTCATGTTATTTGAGACTAATACAATGCAGTGCTAACTTAACATGTTGTTAAGCCTATGCTAATGAGATAAATGATGGCCATTGTTTTTGCATATAATTAGTTTCATGCATATGCATTAACCTCAGGAAAAATAGCACCCGTTAATTATTTTGATAATGTTCCGTTATTAGCATGGACCTCTGTGAATCTGGACCTTAATGAGGACTACCAGTGCAGTTTTGCCAGACCTGTGCGTCGGCGATTACCCAGGATATGCAGTATCATGAAAACATGCCCTCGTGTGAGCTTGTTCTGGCTGCAGTATTGCCAGTGGCCGCCAGGGTGGAGACACAGGCGAAGAACTACAACTTCCAGAGGCATTGCTATATAAGATTCTCCCACTTCCTGGTTGAACCCTATTTAAAGACCAGGAAGTTCCCCAGTCCCTTGCAACTTTGGTCTTTACTACTGTTCACGTCTCTGTTCCTGTTTCCTGCTAGCTAAGTATTCTGCCTGTTTCCCTTGTGTTTGACCTCAGATCTGCTCATGACTTTGACTTGCCTGACCCCTCAAGTAACTTGCCTGCTATATTGTTATGACCTCGGATCTGCTCTGGACCTTTCCTTGCCTAATCCCTCAAGTACCTTGCCTGTCCTATTGTGTATGACTTCAGATCTGTACTGGACTTTGCCTTGTGTAACCCCCTCAAGTTACATTACCTGATAACATGTGAATGACCCCGGATTGCTTTTGAATTTGCTCTGTCTAATACCTTTTCCCTGATTTTCCTTCCTGAGCCTCTGTAATCCCCATTTTTCACAGAAGTTTACAAGGACAAATGGAAAGACTGCCTATTCCAAGCAGCTTTTCCCTTGGTATTTCTTCAGGGCTTTCAGAATTCAGTAGCTCCAACCAGTAACAAAGGAATGCAGGAGTTTAGAGTGTTTATACAGAAATATTGTAGTAAACAGATATTCGGTAGCATGCAAAATACATAGGTCAAGAGCAGATCAGCTAGGTACTGTAAGGGGGCTTGAGTGAACCTATGCAGGCAAAAATAATACAAACAAACCCAGTAAAATTGGTAAGTAAACAAGACCAAGGTAGGCCAGATGGGGGGGGGGGGGGGGTTGGGGCGGATCTTTTGATAGTGTTTAAGGATACAACACCTCTATTACATTACCAGGTATTACAAGTATTTTAAAGATTCCTGCTATTAAGGAAAACGGACCTTTGTTCCTCCAGCAGCAGCCCGAATAGGCTTTCCGGAAGATGAGATAAAACACATAGGAGATGGAAATCCAGCATGTCTAGTCGTACATTAGAATAAAACAAAGGGAGGGCCAGGATAAATATGTAAATAACTGGATGGAGATGGGGAAACAGCCATTAATCTCAGTGGTGCGAAAACAAGCAATGCCTGGAGACTTAACATGTCTTGTTCTGTGCAGTAAGCAGCGTACGTAGATCAAGAAGGATGTGGCCTTCACACCACTTTCACATTCACTAGGCCAGTAAAAGGGCATGCGACAGACCATGTGGTCTGCAATTAGATCACCCACTCACAAAAAGATCCAACAATGGTTGGGACAGCGAGGTATATTTTGGTAAAACCTTCTTTCACCAGTGGCCGCAGCTGAGTCAATTTGTGGAAAACACGATGAAAATGTAGTGTTACTGCATCTTGGCAACAATTACCTGGCCAGGGGGATATCTTTGTACTTAATTTTCCAGTTTTGCTTAGTGAAACATTCCCATAACCGAAAAAAATAAAAATAAATAGAAGTGACTTTTTTCGAAAAAAGCTAGGAAACGCCATTTTTGTAGCCGATTCGAACTTCAAAACGTTAGCCCATCTCTAAGTATAAGATCTTGATTCAGGACTGGTTCCATGTGTCCAAAGTAAAATCTTGAAAAATAAATAACATTGTAAGCTTTTAAGGGCAATGAATCAATGAGTCTGTATTCTGTATGTATGAGTTTATGCCTATATACAGGTGCAACTGCCGGTTTTGAACCGCTTTCCTTACGAATTCTGCGCTTAAACCCGTCCCACACCATCAGATTCTAGCGGACAGACTTAATGGTCCATCGGATTAACAAAGTGGGGGTCCATTCTTCCCGGTAGGCCTAACCACCCATCCTGGGACATCTACCCCATTTACTCACCCATTCTACCCCTAATAAACCAGGTAGTCTGGCTTAGCCCCTTCATTGCCTTAGCGGTTAGCCGCTAAGGTAATGAAGCTGGTTTTATTTTATTTTGATAGCATATTATTGTAGCAGGGGGTCTCTGGAGCTAAACCGCATTGATTTTAGGTGTGGGGACCCCCTGCTTCCTGAGTTACAGGCCCCGTTATGGGGTGCCGGTATCCTCATGCTTTGGTTACACGTGGGCCGTGACGCAGGAGAATTTAAACATGGCCGCTGGGATACCGGCACCCCATAACAGGGCCTGTAACTCAGGAAGCAGGTGGTCCCCGGACCTGAAATCAATGCGGTTCAGCTCCGGAGACCCCCTGCTACAATACTGTATTATTAAAATAAAAGTTGTGCGATCGCCTGTTAGATGTGCGCAGGTAGAGTGGCTGATTCAGTCTCTCTCTTACTGCACGTTTCTTACAGACAGGTGGCACCCGGTAGTATTCACACAGCGCGAGTCCCATTAAAACGGAGGGACCCACTGTGTTAATCCAATGGGACATTAAAGCTGCTGTGGACCATCTCTCGGATTGTATTTGTGAGATGGCCGCGCTTTTGTCCCGTGATACTGTCGACAACAGGCAGTTGCAGCGGTACAATGACATTGATGTGCAAAGGAACCGAGTCAGTAAGCAGGGGAGAGTGGTTTAAATCCAAGTGTCAATCCTTGCGATCTCCCTATGCCACAAGCACCAAAATTAGATTGTACGGTCTTTGTGGCAGGGACTTATTGTAACGACGTATTTATACATACAGTGCTGTGTATATTACTAATGCTATACAGCAAAACACATTAAGAGAACATTAAGAATCAATGCTAACAAAAAATCAGACTTGACGATGACGTCAGTAAAATATAACACTTACTGCAGTACAACTAATGCTATCCCACCATCTGTATTCCCAACGCTTTTGTGAAGCAAAATTCAAATATAGTAACATTTGTCTAAACTAAAAAAATCAATACAAATGAATCACAGCAAAGCAAAGTTTTCTTATCCGTTGAAACAATGAGTGTACGGTGTCATGTTTAAACTAAGTTATCTACGTTCTTTTTTTTATTGTAAACGAGTTACAGTAGCATTTGTAATGTGCTGCAAGTCACTGCAGCAGCTGGTTTACTTCTGATAATTCACACTGTGAATAGGAATAGCTTTATACTGGGGACAAATTAAGAGACACAAAAATTTATGGAAAAAATTTACGTACAAAACACTGGACTTTAAAGCTGCAGAATGTTGGTACATACAACTATTACGTGATCTTTCAACTTAACTCTTGAGTTAAAAATAAGGATAATAGGATTTCCCCCCAAAACGTGGTAATGGCAGGTATTTTACCTACAGGTAGTCCTCGGTTATCCAACGGAACCCATTCTGGAAGTAGCATTGGATAGTGAAACCGTTGTAAAGTGAGTCCCGTGTTAATCAGTGGCGGTGAGCGTTGGGTAACGCATTCAGGTGACGGAAAACGTATTCCGGCGTCGGAAAACGGCCCTCAGGGTTGCATTGTAAAGCATTGGATATGCCATTCGTTGTAAAGTGAAACGTTGGATAACGAGGACTACCTGTATTCAGCCAACATAACTCACTCTTTAAACTAATTATTCAATTAAATTATCTAAAGAAAACATTGTGATATACAAATGATATTAATAGTTATAAGAAGAGTTCTGATTTAGGCAAGACGTAGACTGGAACACCCTACCAGAGACTCGGAAAGCCACCACTGGTCAAAGTTCTTTCCAGACTTAGGCTAAGGCCCCGGTATCTCCGCTGCAACGTGCACCCGCGAGATTGGCGGCGCGTGCAGCCGATTCCCTGGTCTGCAGCTCACTGCAGGAAGAGAGCCCGGGGGGGGGGCGTGGCGGGGGAGTGACGGGGGCGCGGCCATGACGTCACCCGGCAGGTTTGCCCTCATTGGCTGAACCGCTTGGGGGCGTGCCGTATCGCTCGACGCGAGTCCTGCTCTCAATTCTATTGAGAGCAGGAGCAACTCTCGCCCCAGCGCTGCGCCCCCCCCTCGCAGCGGGCCTGGCGCCATTGAGGGGAGGGCTCTCGTCCGTGCAGCGTCCGCCACAGCGGACGCTGTAGTAGGCAGCGGGGGCAAGGCCTTAAGCTCATATTTTAATCTGGTCTGTAACTGTTGCATACGCCCATAACATGTATTATCTTTAACTGTCCATGAAATGTCTTTAAATATGATGTATAACTCTGTCCATTTAATGTAACCATGTATTCTTATTATAACTGTGCCAAGGATATACTTGAAAACGCTCAATGCATTACTTCCTGGTAAAGCATTTTATAAATAAATAGTCAGAATACATTTTAAAAGGTTTTGCAGTACTGCACCGACACACTTTATTCGAGTAAATACCCGGTATGTACCTGGCAGATACCTGGAATGCGCCACTCCTAACCTCTGACAAGCCCCGTTGCATTTGCCTTCCCAGCCTGGGTTCATGCCTGGCTGATGGGCGGCTGATCTGTTAAATGATAATGATTAGGATTTAATAGGCTGCAATGCTTCGCGTGTCTACCAGATGGCATAAATTCATGAATTGTAATGCAGTTTATATATATATACTGTGCAGTATTGCAGCCAGCGGGAATAAAATGCTTCAATCCCTGCTTGGAAAATAACTCAATGTACTCGGGCAGAAAACAGTCACAAACCTCAATACACCCGGGTATACCCGAATTCGTGGGACTAGCCAAGCTCGAATAAAGTGTGTCGCCAGTGTACTTAAAATGTTGAAAACTACTGAAGTAGAAGCGCAAGAGGAGGTCTCATTGCATTTACCGTATTTCCTCGATTCTAAAACGCACCCTTTTTCCTATTTTCACGTGTGAAATTAGGATACGTCTTAGGCTGCGTCCACGCTAGCGCTGAGCACGGGGCACTTTCCGAGTTTAGTTCCTGTAATGTGTGTCTTCACGTCCCCGCTCACGCGGCGTGCATGCGCTCACGTACACTCTCCCAAGCTTGGCGCTTGGGGAGACAGTTCAATTTGAGTTTTGAGCGCAGAGCAGGGTCACATGACCCTGCTCTGACCAATGGAGAGAGAGGCAGAATATGCTGAGCGGAGAGAGGTGAAAGGGGGGGGAGCGGAGAGAGGTGGAAGGGGGGGAGCGGAGAGAGGTGAAGGGGGGAGCAGAGAGCGGAGGAAGGGGGGAGGGGGAGAGAGGTGGAAGGAGGAGGGGGGAGAGAGGTGGAAGGAGGAGGGGGGAGAGAGGTGGAAGGAGGAGGGGGGAGGGAGGTGGAAGGGGGATGCGGAGAGAGGTGGAAGGGGGGGAGCCCAAATAGGTGGAACGGGGGGTAGGAGAGGAGTGCAGGGGGTAAGGGGGAGAGAGAGGAGGGAAGGGGGGAAAGTAGAGTATGGAGGGGAGGGGGAGAATGGAGGGAAGGGGGAGGGAGAGAATGGAGTGACACAGACACACACACAGAGACACACACAGCCCTGATCCAGCCAATGAAACGCCCCCTCCCTTAATAGCCATGCCCCCCCCCCACTCCTGCTCTAAAATTATTGTTGGACAGCCAATCGCTCATGCTTGGAGAGTTGGTGACATCACTGCTCTCAAGCATGAGCGAGCTCAGCGGCAGCGTGGGTGCAGTCTTTTTTAAAAATCCACTAAAGGAGTATGTGGAGTTTAAAAGAAAAACATCTTCCTGCCCAGTGGCCACAGCGATAGGGTGACCAAATGTCCCGGTTTAGCCTGGACAGTCCCGGTTTTTTAAGGTCTGTCCCTGCTGCCCGATATTCTTTAAAATGTCCCGTTTTTTTGTGGCTGTCCCGGTTTTGACCATCAGAGCAGGGGAGGCAGCAGAGAGCAGAGAATGCAGGGAGGAGACCGGGGGGGGGGGAGCAGAGAATGCTGGGAGGAGCAGCAGAGAGCAGCGAATGCTGGCATGGAGGAGAGCAGGAGTAGAGCGCGGAGCCCCAGCAGTGAGACACGGAAGTGAGACCCGAAAGTGAGTCAGTGGCCATTGCTGAAGATGGCTTTCCCCCCCACCCATGTTCCACCACAGTGACAGGTAGGGTGAAGAATGGGGAGAGAGAAAAGACACACACAACACACACACAATGGGGGGAGAGAGACACCGAATGGGGGGAGAGAGAGAGACACGCAGAATGGGGGGAGAGAGAGAGACACAGAATGGGGTCGTGAGGGTGACACACAGAATGGGGAGAGAGGGAGAGAGACACAGCATAGAGAGAGAGAGACATCATGGGGAGAGAGAGACACACGGCATGGGGAGAGAGAGACACGGCATGGGGAGAGAGAGACACAGCATGGGGAGAGAGAGACACAGCATGGGGAGAGAGACAGCATGGGGAGAGATACAGAATGGGGGAGAGAGAGAGAGACAGAATGGGAGAGAGAGAGAGAGACACAGCATGGGGAGAGAGGGACAGCATGTGGAGAGAGACACAGCATGGGGAGCGACACAGAATGGGAGGAGACACACAGCATGGGGAGAGACACAGACAGAATGGGGGGAGAGAGACACAGATTGGGGGGAGAGACACACAGCACGGAGAGAGAAACAGCATGGGGAGAAAGACAGACAGAATGGGGGAGAGAGACACAGAATGGGGGGGAGAGACACATATCATGGAGAGAGAGACACCGCATGGGGAGAGAGACACCGCATGGGGAGAGAGACACCGCATGGGGAGAGAGACACCGCATGGGGAGAGAGATACCGCATGGGGAGAGAGACACCGCATGGGGAGAGAGACACCGCATGGGGATAGAGACACCGCATGGGGATAGAGACACCGCATGGGGATAGAGACACCGCATGGGAAGAGAAACACTGCATGGGGGGAGAGACACCCCATGGGGGGAGAGACACCCCATGAGGGGAGAGACACTGCATGGGGAGCGAGACACCACATCGGGAGCAAGACACAGCATGGGGAGAGAGACACAGCGTGGGAGAGAGGCAGACACAGAATGGGGAGAGAGACACAGAGAATGGGGGGGGGGGAGAGAGAGACACATAGAATGGGGAAGAGAGAGACAAAGAATGGGGAGAGACACACAGCATGGGGAGAGAGACACAGCATGGGGAGAGAGGCACAGCATGGGGAGAGAGGCAGATACAGAATGGGGAGAGAGACACAGAGAATGGGGAAGAGAGACACAGAGAATGAGGAAGAGAGACACAAAGAATGGGGAGAGAGACAGAATGGGAAGGGTGGAACAAGAATGTAGGGATGGGGGGAGAGAGAATAGAGGGATGGGGGAGAGAGAATGGGGGGATGGGGGGAGAGAGAGAATGGGGTGTGTGTGTGTGTGTGTGTGTGTGTGTGTGTGAGAGAGAGAGAGAAGGGGGGCAGAGAAACATAAAGGAGAAGGGGCACAGTTGGTGATGTCATTTGTTTTATAAATATTTTTTTAATGTGTCCTGGTTTTTACTTTTGTAAATCTGGTCACCCTACACAGCGTGGGTGTACTCTGCTCGGATACGGGAGTGCACCAGCACCCGTAATAAGGCCTGGCAAGTAAGGGATACCTCCCCAACCAAAAGCTGCTTCCTGGACTTACAAATAGCCAGTTTGCCTAATGCCAGGAGCAGGTTGGTGAGGAGGTCCCTGGCCCTAGTGTTCCGGGATACTGGGCATCCAAATATAAAAAGTTGCGGTGAGAAGTTCAACCAGAACTGCAGGAGGAGGCCCCTCAAGAATGACAGGAGGGGCTGCCGTCTGGAGCCACTGATCGCACCACCTGTGCTGAAGCAGGGATATCCGTAAAACCTGACCTGTTGCTTGAAGACTGGAGTTGGCCACTCCTTCCGTAGATCCTTCTTCTATAATCAAGATCAAGAAAAACACTGCGAGTCTCCAAGAATTGTAATCACTGACTTCTGTAACCACAGATGCCTTGTGCCCTCATCAAACTCCAATAAAAAAAAAAACCTATATTTTGTGGAGCTACTGACATTTTGGTTAATACTGTGTGTTATAGGATGTGCGGATAGAAATCAGAATCAGTGTAAAAAGTATATAGCAATAGCTGACATTATTGTACATTGCCATTTTTAAATTGCCTGTGTGTGGACTCTCTGTTTCTATAAAATGGTACAAGACATACAAAGATGAAGCTGTCCCATATTTTGACTGATTACACGTCTCTGGGAAATGATTTCTAGGCTTCCATGGTAAATTGAGTCTTGGCAGGCGATGTTCTTCTTCAGACTTACATATAATGCATCTAGTGATTGGGATTACTTTTTGTGCTCCAGTTTAGAACTTTCAAATACTTAGCTTGTCTGCAAACACACCCGCTTTAAATTAGACTGAAATGTACCCAGCAAGAATGACTTTGCAATGCTTTTTGCAAGGTATGGCGATACAAATGAGTTGTTCAGTACAGGCATACCCCACATTAGCGTACGCAATGGGACCGGAGCATGTATGTAAAGCGAAAATGTACTTAAAGTGAAGCACTACCTTTTCCCTCTTATCGATGCATGTACTGTACTGCAATCGTCATATACGTGCATAACTGATGTAAGTAACGCATTTGTAACAGGCTCTGTAGTCTCCCTGCTTGCGCACAGCTTCGGTACAGGTAGGGAGCCGGTATTGCTGTTCAGGACGTGATGACAGGCGCATGCCTGAGCTGCCGTTTGCCTATTGGGCGATATGTACTTATTCGCGAGTGTACTTAAAGTGAGTGTCCTTAAAGAGGGGTATGCCTGTATTTGTGATCAAACTCTTTTTAGCTTAGGGTGTTTTAGAAATGTTGAAATATAAACTTAGCTGTGCAACCAAGAGAAGCGGATATTGAAAGTATTAAAAAGGCCAAAATATAGCAAACCTCTATAGGAAGAAACAGAAAAAAATAACACAGAAGCAAATCTAGAAATATTCACTTTCACTGCAGTTACATGCTCAGTAAAAAATCGGTTTTCTTTGTTATGTGTCATTCTGTTTGGCTGAGATCTATCAAAAGGACGCCCAGATTTATGTTAGACTATGTTTTTTAAACTATATGTGCACGCAGTGCTAATTAATAGGAAGGCTCTATAATTAACTTCATTGCTGAATAATATCCTTTCTCTCCTCAGTACAATGTATGGCGTGTAGATGATTACAAGGGTCTTTGTCGGGCTTACAATTTAAGTCTATGGGATCCAGGAACAGGTCCATACGCACATTACATATTATTAACACTTCATGATTAATATTAGAGGAACCCGTATGCTAATTATTTCTGCTGTGAAAATATTCTGAAGTGGGCTGAAAATTCTAGGTAATGGCAACATCGGAAATTGGTTATACTTCGGCTCCAAAACATTGGTTCTGTGCAGACAAAGGCATTTTAAATGCATATGGTTGTAACCACGACCAGCTTCCCCATGCGGAAACAGTAACAAAGTTGGAACCAAAAATACACAGTGTTATCCAAAATACACAGTAATAAAACTTATACAACAAGCACCTAAACCCCCAAAATAAAAAATGAAAAGCACTAGCCAACCAATCAATTACCTAAATAAAATCACTAGCCAATAAATTAAAGAAATAAAACCCCTACGCAATCAATTAAATAAATCACACCACTAGCCAAACAATACATTTAATACATAAAAGCAGTAACCAACACAACAATTAATTAATACAACCACTAGGCAACACATCAATTAAAACCAGAAGCCTTACAAAATACGATCATCATTCAATAAAAACTAAAAATTCAGGGGGGTTTTTGTTTTGTTTTTTAAAGCCATCACCATTCAAAACAATGTCATCTAAAGAATAAACAGAAATAGAGAATATAACAGTCAATATAAGAAATGCATTTGGCAAAAAAAATGCATTGGCTACCACTGTATTCATCTGTACCCTAAACAGGCACAGATTAATACATTAGCAGTCAACGGGCATTGAAAAACATAAAAAAAGAAAAATCCAATAAAAAAACCTGTAAAAATAAAATGACATACATTCAATATTTATCTTACAGTGGCGGCCGCCTTTATCCTCCTGCGGCCTCCACCGCGGGATTTTTAAAAACGCGGCGGCGCGCGGCTTTTTTTCTTCAGGTTTCCCGCGCCGCGGGCGCTTTCAATGATAAGCACCATTAGCGCTTACCTAATGATGCGGCCGCCGCGCGGGAAACTCCGCGAGAAACGGAGAAAATCCCCGCATTTATCCGGGTAAATAGGAGAATAACGGCGGCCGCAACAGTACCTTTAGAAGCGTTGGCCCTCCGAATCCTGTGGAATCAGGAAGCTCCATTTTTTTCCCTTAAGTGCCGTCTTGCCGCTTATCGGCAGCTTCTCACCACCCTCTTGACAACTTTTCTGGCGAGGCGATTTGGAGAGGAAATCTCAATTCTAGAGTGGTGATTAGCCTCGATTAGCTGATCGGGGCTACTAGAATTGAGCGAGTTTGAAAACTGCCGATAAGTGCCGATTAGTGGCTTATCGGCGCACGTTTTGGCGCCGACTTATCGGAGTTTACTGAATAGCAGTAGGCTTTTTCGACAATAAGCTGGCGATAAGTGGCTTATCGGTGCTTACTGCATAGGCCCCCAAATGTCTTTCATTTCTCCTTACCTATGAGTAAATTCATACTGACACCTTAAAGGGGAGGAAAATAAGTAACTGATAAGAACGGTTTCATTTTTTTTCACAGGATTGTTCTAAGATGTCAGTTGCATTGATAAATTGTTTAAAAAAAACGTATCTTTGTGTAACTGCTTCTTTAAACAATGCAGAAACTATAAGGCCCATGGGGTAGAAATATGAACTTGATGGGAAAATGGACTGGAAACAATGTTTGAATAAACTATTCACTAATAAAGGACTGACAGGGGCATATGTATCACGGGAAAAGTGGTGCAATTCTGGTGCACAAAATCTGCACCATATGTATCAAATGAAAAATCCCATGGAAATAAATATGATTTTTTTTTATGGTGCTGTTTGTTTTGGCCCAGAATTGATCGACTTTTGCCTTGATACAGTACATATTCCTAATCCTGAATAGATTAGAAGGGATATGTATCAAAGGGGGTCATTTATAAAAGTCTTTCAACTGCAAAACCAGGGCAAACGTGGCATAGGAAACACTGCACCAGACTTATCAATTAGAAAGATGTGTAAATATGGGTCGAATTCAGCATGGCCCATACCAGTGCAGGAGGCTTTTCATGTATATTGGCCCGAGAAACGTATGGGTGGTTATATATGTTTTAAATAGCTAAAGAATCTCAGAAGCCCACACAGACGAGACATACTGTATGCTGCCATAACTTCATACTTCCAATGCTGTAATTAATTGAGCAGTCATGTTGTAATTAGTCTCCAAATGTGTCAGAAGTACTGAAGATAAATGAAAGCTCTCTGCTAGGAGAATACAACAACCATTAACATCTGCCATACTTAATAATTTCGTTTTTACGCCCATTTAGTGTTTTATAGATGTTTACCTTGTACAATGTAAGAATTGTATAATATATCAAATACAAATCAGGTGGATTAGTAAAGGTGCATCCCTTCTTGACAGGTTTAATAAGAATAAGAATAACATGTTCTTGTATAGCGCTGCTAGTTGTACGCAGCGCTTTACAGAGACATTTTGCAGGCACAGATCCCTGCCCTGCAGAGCTTACAATCTATGTTTTGGTGCCTGAGGCACAGGGAGATATGGTGTCTTGCCCAAGGTCACAAGGAGCCAACACCGGGAATTGAACCATGTTCTACTGCTTCAAACTCTCACTGCCAGTCAGTCGTTTCTCACTGAGCCACTCCCTCTCCCACTTTTAATACACTTTAAAGCCTCCCCACTAAGACATGGACAACTTGATCTGGTCAGCTGAAAGGCACAGTGAATGTAGAATTATGAAATATTAAGACTAATGTTTACTAAGCAGTGATCTGCCATAAAGCGCCGAAAACTGTGCTACTGACATGTAGTTTGATCATTATTTTTGCATATGTATTAGAACCCATGCCCGGCTCCTAGGGAGACTACATCAGTACGTTATGTATGGCTACTCTGCATGGGTTACCTCGACTCAGGGGCGGGATTCAGGTAGCTGGGCGATGAGGTAGCAAGGTTGTGGAATAATGGGCGCCGGGAACTATTATCATACAACTGTCTTTTATTCAGATCCCCAGGCACGGGGATTGCATACCACACTTTAAACAACGTTGTACTGTTTTTCTATTGTTATCATTCTGTGTTTCCATAAGTGCCCACACTTAACTCTCAGAGGGACGTATATATCTTTGTTGCTTAACTGTTCTGAGACCTGGGCCCCCCTCCTTTTCTGTTCAGGATACTGCTCTGTATTATCCCGATAATGCTAGGCGCATTGGGAGTCCTAAAGGGGCCTGTACAATTGTGCAGGAACTGCCACTTCCCTGTAGCCATAGAGGACTGTTAATCCAGATCCACGGTTAGAGCTGATCCGCCGGCAGCAGGGTTGCGCTTTCCTTCTTCGGTGGCATCTCCTGGCACTGTTTCAACATCCTCCATCATCTCCCGCTCCAACACGCCAATATGGCCGTGCGGCGTCACATGGCGCCACGTTGCCATGACAAGGGAACACTAAGTGACGTCACGGCATCACGCAGCATCAAGTTGCCACGACAACGGGACGCCTTATGGCGCTGAGGCGTCACATAGTGTCTTGTTGTCATGGCAACGAGTGTCATGTGGTGCTGTGATGTCACTTAGCTTCCCGCCTTGCTTTGGCAAGGCGCGCCATTTGACGCCGTGCGGCCATATTAAACAGAGTTATAGCAGGGGAAGATGCTGGGAGGCATACGAGACCGCCGGGAAATGCCACCGTCACCACCAAATGCAACCACACGCCACCACCCGGAATTTTACTGGGTAAACCCCGGAGTGGTGGCAACCCTGGCCGGCACCCAGGAGTCCTTGTCACTGAGACCTTCTGTGGCACGCCGTTTCCATACGTCAACGCTTATTTTGGACTCCCTTAATCATTCTTCTGGGATCCTAACTTAGCACAACACGTTACCTCCAGGATAACGAAAAGAACCCAGTTAGCTGCACTCGAAGTAATTATATCAGCTGTAATAGCTTGGGATACCACTTGTCCCACTAGATGGAGTGTATTCACTCCTGCCTAACGACACACTAGAGTGAGTCAAAGCTCACAAAACCAAACTAAACAAATTTAGATTACCCTGGTTTAGGCATAAGGACGTCAAGTCTGCAACGAGGTAAGATGAATCTCACAGTCTAATGTGTCCCGGTGTGGATACTACATTACCAGCCACAGGTTTACACAGCACGCGTCACATGAACCGACACCCTCAGAGACGCCAGCGTCGTGACGTCATTAACCCAAGGGACGCTGGCGTCTGAGGGTGTCGGTTCATGTGACGCGTGCTGTGTAAACCTGTGGCTGGTAATGTAGTATCCACACCGGGACACATTAGACTGTGAGATTCATCTTACCTCGTTGCAGACATGACGTCCTTATGCCTAAACCAGGGTAATCTATTACGGCTATGGTTATTAGGATACATTCAGTACAGACACCGATTGGGACATTGCAATCTAACTGATGTTAGCCTTAGTACATGTGTTTATTACTGCATTAAGGGCGATCATTCTGGCCATAACAACTGTGTGAATGTATGTGTAGTTGGTTTGCTTCTTGCAAAGGCAGTTTCAACATTATCCACTGCGTGATTACTCTGTGAATACTCTGATGAAAATGTACACATGTGAATTACACTATACCTAGCACTATTATTTACTTGGCTGACTCTACACTAGGTTTTGAGTGTCGTTATATGCAGTATACGTTGTGTACTTTTTAGGTATTTAACAAAGGGTATTTACACCCATACAGGTTATCCCTTACTACATACCACCCACTGCGTCTTTTGACTAGGACTAATGTGAGTTACAATTGAATAGACATTAACAATTACAATTTGTATCCATTTAGGAGTACTAGCAAGTGGTAATGCACTGTGTTACTAAGTGCCCCATCTGAGTATTACCTCAATAGCTGATCCTACACTTGCTATTTCTCAGTCTGGTCTTGTCACGAACCACCCTATAGGGGATTTTTAGTAAGTTATTTGTTATGTATTCATTTTTAAGTCGTCACGGTTGCATTAATAACATTTGTTTAGTTTGGTTTTGTGAGCTTTGACTCACTCTAGTGTGTCGTTAGGCAGGAGTGAATACACTCCACCAATGAGACAATTGGTATCCCAAGCTATTACCGCTGATATAATTACTTTGAGTGCAGCTAACTGGGTTCTTTTCGTTATCCTGGAGGTAACATGTTGTGCTATGTATGTTTGCAACCCTTTGCACCTTAGTGTGTATTTCATATGGTAATAGTTTGAGCGTTGAGTCACCTCTCTAGTTGATTTTGGGATCCTAACTTAACCAGTGTACTGTCCCTAGCTACAACATAAAAAAGTAGAGAGGCCTGGTCTGTACTATTGTATTATGTACATTCCTATCTCTCCTTCTCAAGGCTCCTCTCCTCTTGACCTCCTGGAACCTAACCTTCTCAATCCTGCCCCTCCTCTTATGTACTCTCCATGATGTCATGATCCCATGGCAGCACAGGGTGGGGCCCGGTACACACTAAATATGCTAGTAACCATTTAGAGGGGGTGTGGGGGGGGGGGGGTTACACATTCAATTAACTTTGAGGACACATGTCATCCTCAGGGAACGTAACGTCTGTTCCTGTTTTAAGCAACGTTATGTTATGAGACCTGATTTAATGGTGTTTTCTGGATCTTTGTGTCCCTTTAAACTCATTAGCACTAGCATATGATAAAGAAATTGAATGGGATTTTTTTTCTTCTTGATACATTTAATTCTGTGTTTTGCATCAGTTCTACCACCGTTTTGTAGGCCAGGGTACTTGATGAATAAACCTTTTTTGTTTGTTTTTGTTTTTAATTCTTTATTTTTCTCAAATTTAGAGAAACAGACTGCTTAACTGCTTCTACCATTACTATACATTAGATTGGGCAATTATTACTTACAATCATGTTCATTTAATTCACACTTTCAGTGCATCAACTACAGAGTACTGGAGAAATAGAGTTTGGGACATGGTTTAGAATGGAGATAATCACACATATAATTAGACACTTCTCAGAAAAATATGACGCAATGTGGAACTCGTGGTTTGCACTAATGGAAAGTGTGTAGTGATCATTGTTAGAATGACAGAGAGAACAGGGGGGTAAAGGAGCACAGCAGTTGAATTTACCTCTTTGATAGATAATCCCATAGAAATCACTGAAATATATCTGCTGGGCTGTAAAGTGGAGAAGATGGAAAGAGCAGGATTGATTTTTTTGATGGCTAGATAATACAATATATACGGTATGCTGCTGGAGAAAATAGTTCTTTGTTTATATGAAATACCCTCTAGAATGCTTATTCGCCAATATTTTCTCGGAAGGTCTCCTTTAGCTGACATAAAAAGATACGCTGATATTTTCTATGAATCATGATTTGTTCATCATCAGTCCAAAATCCTGAAGAGTTTTGATCTTTTATATTTTCCTCCAGGTGCTGAAATATTACCTACTTACCAGCAGCATAAGAACAGCGCGTGGCACTGCGAGAAATGCTCACAAATAGAATGATGTTGCTCAAGTAATCACAGTTTCACAGAGCATATGTTTTTGTAACAATAAGAAACATTTAGACGAGGCTGCACCAATGAATATCACGATGTGAAAACGGTGCACTAATCCAGGCAAAATTCGCTCGGTGGCCCCATAAAAAACGTAGTTTTATTCAAGTCACATGGACAAACAAACACCAACATGTTACGCGCTCTCCAGCGCTTTATTAAGGTGTATGTAGCAGTACACAAGTATGTTCTTTAAATAGTCGCGCCAAAACTGGCTAAGCTCCTAACAGGCAGTTGATTGGTCCATCAGAGAGGGGAGAAGCCAGTATGTCATTGGCCAGGTCATAAGAAACTCCTCCTATAGGAGGGGTCTACGACACTCTTTTTGCTGGGAACCAAGCACGATGCCCTGTGACACAAACCACAAATCGCAATCAGATTCCCGCAACATTTGCTATAATGTGATTAATTGAACTCAGCATAAAAAACACCATACATAGATATCGAATCCTTGTGTTGTCTACGAGGTTAAACATTATTATTAAGACATACTCAGTGCTTTAACTGCTACAAACAAGAGAACATTAAAAATAAGGAAAGAAAAAATATACTAATCCCTATAGTTAAAAACTAAAGAACCCTACAACATAAAAAGTCCCTAATAAATGGTTCCGTTTGTAAACAGTTGAAGAATGAAAAAAGATCCTAATCCCATCTAAATCCTAAAGGAGTGGCTCAGTGAGTAAAGACACTGACTGGCACTGAGTTTGAAGCCTGGTTCAATTCCCGGTGTCGGCTCCTTGTGACCTTGGGCAAGTCACTTTATCTCCCTGTGCCTCAGGCACCAACAAATAGATTGTAAGATCCACGGGGCAGGGACCTGTGCCTGCAAAATGTCTCTGTAAAGCGCTGTGTACAACTAGCAGCGCTATACAAGGACATGCTATTATTATTATTATATAATAAGTGATTATTAAGTAATAAGTATAAATAATTACATAATGTAAATGAGAATCCATATTGCCAGAAATATACATACCATAACAAAACAGTTAGTTAGCGTATGGTCCTATATTAGATGAAACAATTATCAATATTCGATTAGTTATCATTGACAATTAAAGACGCTAAAGGATAAATAAATGAAGACTGCTCTCATACAAGGTATGTATAATTGACATAAATATGGATAACCATAAAATGTGACTAAGGTCCCAATCAACGTTCAAGCCCATTGGAACCTTTAATTACGTGTATATATCCAATAGGTTTCCCGTTGATTCAGGGTCCTAAGACGGTCATCACCTCTCAAGAGATAAGGAACAAATTCAATCCCTTGAAAACAGAAATTCTGAATATTTCCTCTTGGGCAAATGGAACAATGCTTGGATACGGGATGATTAGTGTCAGGCTTGATAATTGATCTAACATACTCTATAATTCTTATTTTTAATTGTCGGATCGTTCTTCCAACGTTCTGTAGTCCACATTCACATTGAAGCAAATAGATTATAAATTGAGATTTGAGATTAATAAAGGACTGGATTTTGTCAGTAACGTGGGATTTGAAAACAGGACCCTGACGCATTTTATCACAGATTTTACAGTGATTGCATCTATGCGACCCGTTAGGTAATGTCGTTGGTAGAGAGGCTGTGGTCTGAAATACTGTAGGTGACAAGGAACCTGCTAAAGTTTTAGCTTTTCTAAAAATCATTTTAGGTCCATTCTGTACATATGATCTCAATAAGGGGTCCGTAGTCAAGACACCCCAGTGTATTTTGACAATAGCTTTGATCTGATCAGCTAAGAGCTGTACTGTGTGATAAACAGTGGGGTGACAGACTTAAAGGAGTCTGTACATATTCTGTGAAATAAATCTTCCCTAGTCATTTCTGAAACCTCTTGATAAGTTTTAATGAGGTCAGACTCTTTTTAACCCCCTGCTTGAAACCTAGACATTAAATCCAAAGACTGTCCATGGAAGTCATCATCCTTTGAGCAATTCTGTCGAAGGCGGATAAACTGCCCTTTCGGTATACTTTTAATTACATTTTTGGGGTGGCAGCTAATGGCTCTTAAAAAAGAATTACGTGTATTAGTTTTGCGAAATATATCAGTGTGAATGTGTAGTGACGTCTACATATAATAATACATCTAAAAATTGGATATGGTGATAATTAAAACTGTAAGTGAATTTTAAGTGATAATCGTTGTGATTGAGAATATCAATGTAGTTCATAAGTAAAGTGACATCCCCATCCCAAATGAATAATAAATCATCTATAAATCGTCTGTAAAATGTAATGTGATCCCTAAATTTATTCTCAACCACACACGTAGAACGCCTCCCACCATCCCATTAATAAGTTTGCATAGGACGGGGCAAAACTGGTTCCCATGGCCAATCCACGTGTTTGGAGGTTGTGAACACCATTGAATAAAAATAAATTGTGAGTTAATAGGAAGTTAATGCAATTTAAAAGAAAAGTGATTTGTGCAGGTGATAAATCTGATGTGTTCAAAAATTGGCGTACCACTGCTTCCCCCAACTCATGCTGAATGATAGTATATAAGGATGTGGAGTCCATGGACACCCAGATCAAATTCCTCTTCCAACTCAGTCCTTGGATCTGTAGAATAAGATCCCCACTATTCTTAATGTAGGATGACAAAGACTGCACAATGGGCTGCAGAAACAAATCCAGATATCTCGAGACACTATCTCCCAAAGACCCAATGCTGGAGACAATTGGGCTCCCAGGAGGGAAGGCCAATGTCTTGAGGATCTGTGGGAGATGGTGAAACAGAGACGTGGTGGGAAAGGGATTATACAAGTAATCTATTTCTGTGTCACTTAATACACGTAGAATAAGCCCCTCGTCAAAGAGTTCTTTAAGATCTTTAGTAAACCTGGGGGTGGGGTCGGTACCCAAAATATCATAAGACTGAACATCGCAAAGCTGGCGCAGTGCCTCCTTACAATAATCACTCTCATGCTGCACCACAACAGCCCCCTTGTCAGCGTTTTTAATTACTAACAATTTGTTGGTTTGCAAGTACTTGAGAGCTCTCTGTTCTCCCTGATTGAGATTACTTGGTGTAGGACTGCATTGTTGCACCAATTGAAAAGCATAGATTTTTATTAGCCCAGATGAAGCCCCACGTTAGTGGGATGTGAAGCGCTTGTCGGCGTTCCCTGCTTCCTGATTCCTGAGTTAGAGTAACTTACTGAAAACCTCCAAAAACTCAGTGATTGATCGTTGCACTAGCGACCCAGTGAGCAGTGACTGAAAGGTGGCAGCTGAAAGTGACACAGAAGAGACACACTCACTCCATAAGGCAAACAGCAAAATCCCCAACTGAACGAGAGGTATACTGCATCACGTCTATGACCAGCGTTTGTGTAGGTGACAGCAAGCTTGAAAGATTCCAAGTTGCTCACGAGACACATTGTATTACCTTGAAGACCAGCAGCAATCTCTGTATATAAGCAATGCTTTTCTCCAATCCTGTCTGCCGAGGGATTTGAAATGTGTGCAATTTAAAAGAATCACTTTATGGATGGCTTAAAATAGCAAGTAATAAGCCTAACAGATAATTAATATGACAAACCCGTGGGAAAAAACAACAAAAAGGGGCTTGAATTTAACAGTTCTTATTTTTTTATTAAATTTGATTATTAGTATACACGCATACACTAATGCTTGCAGCACGATGATGTCGACACTTTTGTAACTTCTCTAATTTCAGTGGCCAAGAAGTTTTGGAAATGTACCTCAATTTATATTAGTAATAAGTACGAGCTGATTTCCTATGAATTTTGTATATATGTGATTTTTTTATTTGTATTTTTTTTTCCATTTTTTTCTATGCTCTCATGGTTATCAGGTGTTTTTAGCATGTATATAGTTTCTACTAGTGACGTCACTATTTTATATAAATCTATTTTTGGACTTGATCACAATTAAAGTAAATCTAGTATGTTTAGATTTTTTTGTAGAATTAAAATGTTATATTTTTGCATTGCATTTTGCGTGCTATCTTGGGGGTTTAAACTATATATTTTGTGCCCTTTATATCTCTTGTGTGTTTCTGGTTTTATTTTTTTAAGACATTTAGTAATGTTTCAGTAAATGTCTATCCCTTTCTTTAAGATGAAAATTAGTAACAACAAATGTAAACATAGCCTTTCTTAAACATGCCTCTGCTATCAATGATATTTATTAAGAACTAGCTATTTTGTTAATATTATATCTGACCAAATTATTTATTATTATTATTTATTTATACAGTATCTATCATCACTTTGTAACCCCTTTTTATTTTGCTATGCCTTAGTCTATGAGGTGGGGGCCTGAGCCCGTACAATTATAGTGACCTCCACATGTGCGTGGGGCCAGTAAAAAGGGGACACCACACCAGGATATATATGTAATGGGTTTGTGAAAAGAAGAATTGGATATAATACACAGGTTATCAGTACCCAAATGATCCTTATGACTAAGATCACTGAATACAAAATACATACACAGGTACACAGTAGAGGCGACCCGTGATTCTTTGATCTCCTTCTCTCCACGAGCCAGGCACCGGATCTCATCCTTCTTCACCTCTATCCGCACACCTCCGCTCGATAAAGCAACTGCAGCTATCCTACACGTTTCATAAGTGTCAGACTTACTTCATCAGGGATCCCTGATGAAGTTTGACAGTTACGAAATGCGTGGGATAGCTGCAGTTGCTTTAGATGCACTGAATACACCCTGCAACTCTTTGCCAGACTACCTAGACCGTGGTATTTATTGAACACTTAGACGTTCTGATCAATTGGTAGCTGCCTAACGGAGCTCGTTCGTGACTTCAGTGTTTGCCACGAGGGTCGAAGTGTAAGTCATTCTAGAGCTGTTTGAGTTTGGTAGGGTGTCGAGAGTTCCCCTACATTTGTATAGTGAAGTACCCTCCCCCCCCCCCTCTTGATCGAGCGGAGGTGTGTGGGATAGAGGTGGAAAAGGATGAAATCCGGTGCCTGGCTCATGGAGAGAAGGAGATCAGAGAATCACGGATCGCCTCTACTGTGTACCGATGTATGGTGAGATCCTGGACCCCTGATGTACTTCATAGTGGTAACATGTCCCTAACATGTACTGCCTGATATATTCCATTTAAGTGTACGTGCGATACTTACCTACCTGCAAAGAGCTAATACAATTACATTTAATACACTATGAGTTGTGCACTGTTTTTTGTTTATCTAGTGTTTAAGGTGTTGGCCCACCTCTACTAAACAGCTGCAGACTCGTGAGATCTCTACAGGAGAGTTTATGTTTTAAGTGTATTTGTTTTATCACTGTCACGCTGTGCTGCCCGCAGACCAGACCTACCCCCAGTACTGAGGTGGGAAGTGAGTAGATCACGCACACGCAGCAGTGAGGGGGCGCACCCGGAGTGAGGATTGTTAGCGCAGCCAAGGCCGAGGGTACAAGGGTTTAACCGTAGTACTTGCCAGATCTGGGTGTAGAGAGTGTAGCGTAGAGATGTCTGAAGCCGAGGGTCGAGGGCAGGAGTGGTCCGAGTCATAGTGGTCCGTGAGCCGTGTCCGAGGGTCCGAGAGGTAAGCGAGGTTAGGGGACAGCCAGGGTCGAGAAGCCAGAGAGGGTACAAGACGAGCCGGTTCGGTAATGAGATCTGAAACACAAGAGCTGGGCATAGGATCCAAACCACACGAGCCAAATGAAACTATGCAGAGCGACGTTGCACAGGAGCTACAGGAATAATAAAGCGCGGTGGACCAATCAGAGGAGGAGGCAGGGCAGAGGTGAGCTGAGGAGCCTCTTGTGATAGGGCAGGGGGTGATGATCTGTCTTGCTGCAGCTGGGGTTTGTGAGCCTGGATCCTGGGTCGGGCAGTGGGCGGAGCCAGCCGCTGGGTGAAGTGAATAAATGAACTTGTGCGGAGCACGCTCTGTAAGCAGGGCGAGCGCGTGGCCAGTGGTTGTGACGGCGGCGTGTGAGAGAGCCGCGGGGGAACAGGAGGGTGGTGTGTGGACATGCCGCAAACTGTGGCGAGGAGCAGGAGCGGATGAAGCAGCGGCCGGTCGGGCAGGTAGGGGAGGGCTGTGCCGAGGGCGGCGTGTCCCCTGATTCCTCACAATCACTCATTAACATTTGACACACTTTAGCACTGTTGTAATTAATTATTCACTGTATCACTGAAATATAACATACTTATGTTAATTAATTATGTATGAGTTGGTTGTTACACTGTATTTCACCAGCACATCACATATCTAATATGATTGTGTTATTTATTAATTAATGTAGTTTAGTGCGCATATTTTGTTTTCACTCCATGCTGTGTGATACCAGTAGCTCGTTGCAGCTCATAGATTGAAATGTAAGTTACAGGCCTATGCTTCACAAAGACATGTAGTGTGATACCACTTTCCCTTGACTGTGCGGGGGATCCCCTCCATCAGCTGTCTGTCTCCTGCTCCACGTCTCTGCAGCTGGGCTCACTCTTTGCTCAGCTCTCCTGTTCCACGTGGTACATGTGCAGGTCCCTCTGTGCAGCAAGTTCTGGGCTTCACTTCCTCAGCTCCAGGCAGATCCGAATCTCTCATGGCTTCCCCCAGCACTCAAGGCACACTCCCCTTTATAGTCCCTCCTACTTCACCAGTCTCCTTACTGGCTTAAGATAGTCCTATGTCGATGTAGAAGAACCTGATAGGGAGCGGTGTTCTGTTGTTGCTGGGCAGACACAGGGGTTACATCTTTATCTCTTGACATTTTATTACTGTGAGCTATCACCTACAGTATAGGACAGATATGGGCACAAAATATGTTTTTAATTTTCTTATTTTACACTGCCATTTTTTTTTCTTCACGCAAAATCCCATAAACTGCCTTAAATCCATCAACATGTCTTATATTATTGTTATATAAAGAATATAGATCAGTTGTGGCAAAAAAAATACGAATGACACCACTTCAAATCTTTGAGATAAAATTCAAGAACATATTTTCTCCACTTCCCATCCAACAGTTGTAACATGAGTTCTGTAACTGAGTCGGTAGCCGGCACTATTGGCTTCTCAAGGGGGATCTGGGTCCCTGCACTTTTTGGTAGGAGGTACCATATAGGGTATGTTGGATATGAAGGATCCAACAATGAGCCCTCCTGATAATTAATATAACCATGGATGAGGCGTTGCCTTACTATCTCCATAAGAGTATTTTGAAATCGGAAAGTAGGATTATATTTAAGAGGATGTACACCTCTATGTTGGTTGAATAGGAAACCTAAAAGGGAACTTCCCCTGTGTGAGATGTATTTTATTTCAATCTATGAGGGTAGGAGAGTCATTTGAAATATTTGGGATTTCCTATGCTATTTATAGAGTGCTTTCCCTAACAGAAAACAATAAAGACAATGGGGTAACCTATCATATGCATAGGGGGGTTACTTAACTATTCACATTGAGATCCCTCCTCTTCAACCCTTCCTGGGATCAGAAGCTTCCCCCATCTATGTGTAGCCTAGCATGATGTCACTGTATCCAGGAGAAAGGGGTGGGGCTTAACCTCTGCGGAATCACTCCAGCACCATGTGATGGGGAAGGGTCGTTATGTCTGTGTGAGCCCACAAAGTTAACCCTTAATGCCCTAGTAATCCCAAAGGGGGGTTACATTAGGTATTACAATACAGTTTTTACCGCTGCACAAATGTTTTACCTAACAGTATTTCCGATTGCCTGCCTCCCCTGCACTGCCTGCCCTGCACTGCCTGCCCTGCCTGCCTGCCCTGCCTCCCCTGCCCTGCCTCCCCTGCCCTGCCTCCCCTGCCCTGCCTCCCCTGCCTCCCCTGCCCTGCCTCCCCTGCACTGCCTGCCTTGCCTCTCCTGCCTGCACTGCCTCCCCTGCCTCCCCTGCCTGCCCTGCACTGCCTGCCCTGCCCTGCCTGCCCTGCCCTGCCTCCCCTGCACTGTCTGCCCTGACAAATGTAAGCTTTTCAGCGCAGGGACCACATTAACCGGGTTAGGACATTTGGTCATGACCGTTCTGTCACAATCAAATGACCACTGGCGCGTTACTGCGACTCACCCGCCAGCCGCTTCGCCGCTAAGGTAAGTGATTAACCCTACCCTAAAATCCCCTAATATTAACCACTAATGCTAACACTAATCCCAACTCTGCTAAGCCGTCAGCCTAAAACCCCTTCCCCTAAACCCTTAACCTAAAAAACCCTACCCTAACCACTAAATCCCCTAAAGTTAACCCCCTACCCTAACCAGCAACACTTACCTTAGAAGCCGCCAGCGACAGAGGTTCCAGAAGCGGGTCGGCTGCAACAGAGGGTCCAGCTGTGGCCCAACAGCGGCAGTCATTTGGTTGTGGCGAAACGTGGTTAACCCAGTTCTTGCATGTGGATGGAGCTGCAAGAAGCAATTAGAATACAAAATGCAGAATCTGTGTAAATTGTGATACCTTTTAGTGGAGCAATGCTTGTTTATAGATGAAATTATAGTGTGCCTTGCTTTCAGAGCATATATTATATATCTGTAGTATATATGCTAAAGTGATGCATAGGGACGGAGATAAATTCTGTAGCGTGTCTTTAAGCGGAGTGCTGGCAAGATTATTATAAATTAGCGGCAGCACGTATGCTTGCTCACAGAGGGGGATAAATAGCAGAGGTGTGATTAGGGGCCAGGCTATTGTAGCTAGCTTAGTGAGCTCCTGCTAACTTAATCTTGTCACCACTCTTTAGACTCCCTAGAGAGTTTAGGATATATACTATATGCTTCCTTCAGACTCTACTGCCAAAGTACACTTGAAGAATAAACCCCTGAGGTTCTTCAAAGTTCTGTGCCCATTAACTTAATCTGTGAAAAGCTCTACTGTTGGTCCACCAGAAGGTATCACAACCTACATCATTTCTACTTTTCTCTAGGACTAATACCACTACTAGAACTGTCAACTACTATCAATAAAAATGCACCTAAGAACATTGGGGAACAGTACATACAGGAATATATATGGGGAGTTAGGTAGCATAGTCATACATCCCATCAACAAGTATGAAATGGCTATTCCTCCCTGGTGTTAGAATTAAAGGTAGTTGCAATAAAATTAAAATCGATCACATTTGGTATTTTCAACCAGCAAAATATTACAATCAATGGAGTTTGATTTTCATTCTTAGGAGTCTCATGGCCCCTATGATTGTATTGTTAATATTAAACATTTCTGAAATGTATTTAGGAACACAGCCAAAAAACAGCAAGATGGATTTTAGTTTCCGACTGGCCATATGGTCGTCCTCTGTACCTAGCTACCCTCTTGAGTAGAACATTATGTCCCCAGTAATACCCTGCCACAATGTATACACAAATCCATGCAGTGCTTTAACATAAGAAAAATGCAACTTTCAATGATTTGTAATATTTAAGAACGCAAGAATCCAGAAGGCTAAGCAACAGGATCGTGTAATTTATTGTGTGGCTGATAATTAAATGCATGCAATGGAAAATTACTAAGTGTGTTTATAAGTATAATATGATTTAAAAATTCAATGGGGAAGCATAGAGAGGTTTGGAAACCTCAAAGCAGTGATTTTGTTTCACACAGACACAAGCATTTTCATTTAAAACCACCATGTTTGAATGCTTTGAACTATTGAATCCCATATTTGTTCTGGCTGAAATTTGGCAGTTGGGATGACAGTGGATGAAAAATTTAGGACCAAACTTTTCGATTACATTTTAGTGGTAGATGTGTAGGTCAAATAAAAATTTAAAAAAAACATGCTTGTATAAAATAGTAGGTTTCTGTGCTCTAAAGAAAAAAAAAGACTTGATTGAGTAAGCAGAATGGGTTAAAGCAAACTGGGGGGCACGAGATTATTGGGGGGGGGGCGCGGCAGTTACAGAGGCCCTGCGCTCTTCCTCAAGGCATTTCAATTAAATGCCTGGGGACAGCGTGAGGCCTCAGTAACTCACTTACTGTGATTCAGCCGGCCTCGGGCAACGCAGCGTTACATAACGCCGTGGGGTCACATGACGTGACATGACCCTATGGTGTCATTTTACGCAAGCACATACAGTAGGTAGGGGGGGGCATGAGCAGGCAGGGGGCGCAGCACCATAAGTTTGTGCACCCCTGGGTTAAAGAACCAAATTAATTGTTAAGTATATTCTCCTGGCGTCTCTGATATAAAGTGATTTTCTTGTATTTACTGTTTTTTTTTTGTTTTTTTGTTTTTTAGATATTTGACTTGAAAGTATGTATTTCATACAAGATAAGTAGATCTCCAAGCTTCTATGCACTGGGCTTGGGTTTGATTTCGCAGACTGTTACAAAGCTATTTTTTTCTACTACTCCTATTGATCGATTAATGTTATTGTATATTTGTATATATTCCACCAAGTGTAGAATTAACAAAATGATGAACTTGATTGATATAATATATATATATATATTTTTTAGCTGTAACTAAAATGAATCAGACTTACTCAGTGACAGTAATTTACCTATAGACCTGCTGAATCATATGCCATTATACACATACAGTACACCTGCATACTTTTACATTCTCATACATACCTAATAAGCCCAGACTTAAATGCTCAGGCTTTTACTTAACTGCAGTATATTACCAGCCACAGACTGTTACAAACAGACCTACATACAGTACTACTCACAGACTCTGTCACACACAGTAGCAAACTCAACCTGCCACATTCAGCAACATATATCCTGCAAACAGACTTATACAACTGTACAGGCAGTCCTCGTTTTACAACGCTTCGTTTTACATGGAATGGCTTATCCAACGCTATGCAATGCATACCTATGTTCATTTTTACAACGCCAAAACGGCTTATCCAACGCTCTTACGACGCTTTGCAAAGTTGTTTATATGTATATAATATATTATACTGTATTATACTATATAATATATTATATTTTTATATTATATATTATGTTATATTATATATTGTGACAGAAACCAGGGTATGGTAATAAATTCCATATATAGGTCTCCCAGGATACTGAACAGTTTCTATCCTGTTTAGGCTGGAAGTGCAGCCTCAGAATGCATGCACTCCATCCCACAGTTTGGCAAGTGCTGGAACTGAGGGATGAGGGATCCAGACCAGAGTTTGTCTGCTGCCTGATCTCTGTCACCTGTCCTGCTAGTTAGAAATCAGGTATTTAAGGCTGATTTCCTGGTTCCTCGCCCCTCTCCCCAAGGGCCTGGAGGCAGGAAGGCTGCTGGAAGCAGAGAGGGGAAACGCCTCTCACCAAACAGGTTAAATCATTCTGTTCCTTTTTTTCTAAAACTGCAATGTTACTTATTTTTGTTGTTGGAAGTGGATAAGCCCTTCCAACCCCAGTCAGGGAAAACCTTAAAGCTGCAGTCCAGTCTTTTCTTTTTTTTTAATTTATTTTTTTACTTCAATAGTTTCATGTGTGCAATCTCCAATTACCTAAAGAACTGTATAGCTGCAGGTCAATTCGTTCTCCATGTATTGATAGGTCGAAATTTGGTGACATAATTAGTGAAGGGATCTGTTTATATTCTGCTTATCTGTCAGTGGAAGCTCATGAATATTCATGAGCACTCATGCACTGACATGTGCTAGAGGGAGGGCAGGGCTGACAAAGGGGTGTGCCAGAGCTTGTGACAGGACATGAAGGGGCAGTGCCTTAGCAAATGGCTGTTAAAATAGAATACAAGAAAATTGGTCTTTAAAAGTTGTTTTTTTTAAAACAGAAAATGCTAAAAGTATTTTTTCTTACTACAGAACTGGTTTATTAAAAAAAACACACATGCAGGATATTGACTAAACTGCAGCTTTAAGTTAAGTTATTGCTCAGGCGAGCAGGGTTTGGTTTGCTTATGTATTATTTTGTATTCCATGTGGCAGTCACAGTGCCTGGGACTGAATAAACCAGGCAGTAGCCTGTTTAAAGGAACAGCACGTTACGCCTCGTCATTTAACCTACCCTAAAAGACCGTGCTCTAACAGTCCCGGACAGACGGCGGAGCCCCAGGAGTAAGCCGTTTGTCACAATATATATAATACTGTATATGCACTATATAATTTATGTGTGTGCTGCAAATCTTATTGTCTGCATAAAATATTTTGTGTATTTTAGCATTAAAAATGCCTTCAGGCACGGAATCTTTCATTTAAACAGTGTTCCTATGGGAAAACGTGTTTCGCTTTACAACGTATCGCTATCCAACGCCATTTTGAGTAGCGCATTGTGTCGGATAACCGAGGACTGCCTGTACTTTCCATTCACAGTCCATCAAGTTATCTAGTTCAACTACAGTACGTAAACAAAACTACTGAAAAAGAAAATTAAAAATAAGACAATTCATCAGAAACAAATACCCTTTTTCCTCGATTCTAAGACGCCATTGATTCTAAGACGCACCCTTGATTTAATTAAAACATTTGGGGGAAAAAAACATTATATTAAATATGCAGAATTTTTTTCTGGGGGGAGAGAGAGAGAGAGAGGAGGGGGGGAGAGAGAGGGGAGAGAGTGGGGGGGAGAGAGAGAGGAGAGAGAGAGGGGGGATAGGGGAAAGAGAGGGGGAAGGGGGGAGAGAATGGAGAGAAGGGTGGAAGGAGAGGAGAGAGGGGGAGAAGGGGGGAGGCAGGGAGAGGAGAGAGGGGGAGAAGGTGGGAGGGAGAGGAGAGAGAGAGGGGAATGGGGGGAGAGAGAAAAGGAGAGGGATAGGAGGGAAGGGGGAGAGGGATAGGAGGGAAGGGGGGAGAGGGATAGGAGGGAAGGGGGGAGGGAAGGAGGGAGAGGGATAGGAGGGAAGGGGGAGAGGGGGTGAGGGATAGGAGGGAAGGGGGAGAGGGATAGGAGGGAAGGGGGAGAGGGATAGGAGGGAAGGGGGGAGAGGGATAGGAGGGAAGGGGGGAGAGAGGGATAGGAGGGGAGGGGGAGAGGGATAGGAAGGAAGGGGGAGAGGGATAGGAGGGGGGAAAGGGATAGGAGGGAAGGGGGGAGAGGAGGGAAGGGGGAGAGGAGGGAAGGGGGGGAGAGGAGGGAAGGGGGGGAGAGGAGGGACAGGAGGAGAGGAGGGAAGGGGGAGAGGGAGGAAGGGGGGAGAGGAGGGAAGGGGGGATAGGAGGGAAGGGGGAGAGGAGGGAAGGGGAGAGAGGAGGGAAGGGGAGAGAGGAGGGAAGGGGGGACAGAGATAGGAGGGAAGGGGGGGAGAGAGATAGGAGGGAAGGGGGGTGAGAGATAGAAGGGAAGGGGGGAGAGAGAAATAAGGGAAGGGGGGAGAGGATAGGAAGGATGGGGAGAGGGAGAGAATGGAAGGGCACACAGACAGACAGACACACACAGAGAGACAGACACACACAGAGACAGACAGACACACAGAGAGATACACATACACACACACACACAGAGAAATACACACACATGCACAGATATACATACACACACGCACAGAGAGAGATACACACACACACACACACAGATATAGAGATGCACACACAGATCTCCTTCTGCACGTGCAGCTCACACAGAGATTTGACAGGGGGGAGGGGAGCTGCTGTGAAGACATACCCCTGTCCGTGGGATCTCCACTGAACTCTCTGCACCTCATGGAGGGGGGGGGGGGGGGCGGCCATGATCTCTCTGCACAGAGGGAAGTGGGGCTGTGATCGCAACTATGCTGTTATGCTAAGACCGGCAACTGCAGCATATCTCTCTGCACGAGGGTGAGGAGGGGGGCCCGTGATCGCAGACATTTTTGCTGCGCACAGAAAACCCGGCAGGCATTTCCAGCAGCGCCCCCTGGCTGTTTTTTTCTCCAGTACATCGATTGTAAGACGCAGACCTATTTCAGCCACGTGAAAAAGGGAAAAAATTTGCGTCTTACAATCGAGGAAATATGGTATGTCACAGCAGCATTGTCTGCTATCCACAAATAATTGAGAAGCAATTAATACAGACACATAAATATTTATATATTATTATTAAGCTCGGGTAACACGATACAGATACCTCTACATCAAAATATGGAAGATACCACATTGTACCGCACTCAAATGAAGCTAAAGGATTTACTGAAAAAAACAGGCACAACTAGTCAGTTATATTATCTTCCTCAGCAAATGCAAAAAGGAGCATCTGACCCCAAAAGGACTCGCCTTCAAAAAACGTTTTAAGTAAAACCCTTTCTTGCTTAATTCATTGTAACATTGCCGGAAGAAGAGATCGGTGTATCTCGAAAACTCGCACAAATAAAAGCATTTCGTTAGCCACATAATTGTCTATTCCCTTTGAAAAAGTCACTGTAGTGACGAAACGCGTCAGGGTACGTCACCACGACACTACGTCATCACGCAAGTGCGCACTTTACGGCCGGAGAGCGCATGGAGCTGATCTGAGGCTGACAACTTGAAATCGCATTACAAGCAGAGACACAGCATTTTCATTCATCTAAAACTGCTGGAGGTGAACCGGATTGGAAATCGATCCACTGATGTGTTCCAGGGCGGTGTTGTCCTGTTGGTGGTGATTATATCACAAACTGCTTAAAATTCTTTTACTTTTGTGAGTGTCCTTAATCCCCTTGTCCTCTTTTTAATATTAAATGTTCTTTTTTACACTATGGGACGTGCGCTCTCTGTTCTCCTCTATATATATATATATATATATATATATATATATATATATAAATATATATGTATATATATACATATATATATATAAATATATATACACACACACACATACTTGGATGTGGTCCATTGTGTTTTGCTATATCTGTGGAAAAATCCCGCTTGTTCTCTAGGCTGGGTAAGCTCCATTGCCTGTTGCAACCGATTAGTGAGTATCTTTGTAAAAAATATTGGAAGTAATTGGAAGTAGTCCTTGAGGTCTTCTTTGTCTCCTTCCTGTGCATGAAAATAACTATGGCAGTACCCTACTATTCTAGCGTTTTCCTGTTCTTCAACTCTTATAGGGTAGTATTTAAAACTGTATTCGACATAAAACAAACGAGTATCCCATGTATAGAAAAAAAGATTTAAATAGATAAAATCAAGCTTATCATGATTAGACCATGTAGACAGCCTCTCCCGGTATGGTAGATTAACCCCTACATATCGGCACTCAATCAGCTATATGGTGGCAGTTGGTAATGAAGCCCGCAGTATCTGGATCAATACCCGGTAAGATGAAATAACAGCCAATGATGGAACCTCCAACCTCTGAATCCATGAAGATGCAGTGAAGCACCACGATTGTATTCAGAAATGGTATGCACACTCCCTCGTTCCATGAACTCACTCTGGAGCACTTAAAGATGACATGACCTTCAACTGTACCAGGAAGAAAGTCCAGAGAGCGTCCGATATCTGGCTATAAAACCAAACTTTTAAGAGAGCATTTCTCAAATACCTCATGCAGGTTTCACCAATAGCTATGGGAGTGTCTGATTACACCCAAACTGAACTTCAAACGCGTTTAGTAGCTAACTGCTACTTCATCGGGAAATAAACTAACACTGAATAGTCCATCAATTTAAACCCCTCCTAGGGTCACGATTAGAGTAAGTGTATTATTAATTGCTATGTATTATAGGAAAGTTACAATATTTTATTTGAGTAGCATTAAACTAAATGATATTTCAGGAACGTATAACCCCCCCTCTAAAAGGTTAATAGTATAGTTAGTATGTACCGGGCCGCATCCTGTGTTGTCATGGACAATGACATCATAGAGAGTATATGAAGGGAGGGGAAAAGTTTGAGAAGGTTAGGTTCCAAAAGGACAAAAGTATAGAAGCCTCGGGGAGAGTAGATAAGTAATGTTTATAAAGAAATAGCACAGACCAGGCCCACCTGTTTATTATGTTCAGGATCCCAAAAGAAGATTAAGGGAGTCCAATATAAGCTTTGAAGTATGCAAACACCATGCCACAGTGGGGTTTAGTAACGTAGACTTCTGGCTGCCGGCAGATCGGCACTAACCGCAGATCTGCATTAACAATCCTCCGGCGACAGGGAAGTGGCAGTTCCCACAACGACAAAAGGTATTAGTGTCACTTGTACAGGACACGCTAGAAGCGCCAATGGGGTTAGCATTACAATAATACAGAGGGATATCCTGAGCTGGAGAACAAGATGGGCCCAGGTCTGAGAACAGTTAAGCAACTAAGACATACCTCCCTCTGAGTGGTAAGAGTGGGCATTCATGGAAATGCATAAAGCATCGATAACCATAAAGAAATAAAGAGACATTACAACATTGTTTATTAAAGTGTGGTGTGCGGTCCCCAGGCATGGGGACCTGAATAAAGGTTCCTGGCACCCATTATTGTACAGCCTTGCTACCTCATTGCCCAGGCGCCTGAATCCAGCACCCCGAGTCACGGTAACCCATGCAGAGTAATCATACATAATACACCACCGCTGTAACCTCCCTAGAAGCCAGGCAGGGAGGGTTACAAAAGTAAATGCCTTTTAAATGGGAAAGCATCCTATGATAATGATCCAATTAACAGGCACTGGTAAATGTATTAGCATATAAGAACTTGGTAAGTTGAGGTGTCAAAAAAAAGTGAGGAAAATAACATCAAATCAGTTAATTTAACTTCAGATCACTGGGGAAATTTGATGGCGTTCTATTAATCTTTTTTGTATTGGAACAATTCGTGTTTAAAACACAGAACTGTTAACAACTTGAAATAGACATACTCAAAACATAATTTTTTAAATGTAGATTTTTGCTGCAGCTGATTTGTTCTGTAAATCAGCCAAAATGTGTCTTAGTTGCAGATAATTACATTAAGACCATGTTGTCTCATGTTTTGAAGTTTGGGGCAATCACAGCTGCTTAGCAACTGAAACCAAAGAAATGCAGATCAGACTGAATTTTTGTTTCAAGAAAACTAATGTATCCATATCATTTGTAATGGTATTTCCTATTAAAACAGATGCCTAAGGCATTTTAAACAAAAATATATTGGAAATTGAAAATATATAGTACAATTACGAGGTAACGTCATACATATAATTAAGGTTACGGCAAACTAAAAACAGATTACATCAAATATCGGAACTAAAACAGACAAAAGGAAGATGTTCACACCATACAATAATACAGATCAAGATTCCAAGGCCCTACTAACTTGTGGGGACAAAGTTGTACAGGAAAACACGATTGTGGATGTATGTATGTCTTTATTTACACAGCGCCATTAATGTACATAGCGCTTCACAGTAGTAATACGCGACAATCATAAAAAAACAAATAATATAAATAACACATAATGGGAAGAAGTGCTTCAGACATAAATGTAACATTTAGGAAAAGTCCCTGCTCCGAAGAGCTTACAATCTAATTATAGCTCATCTTCTGGCAGTGAAATCTAGTTACGCCCAAGAGACGTTCCTGAAGGTTTGTAAATAAAAAATAAACGCACTGCCCTAAATGTGAGGGTTCAGTCAACAATTCAATGGCTCTCGTTGGCATTAACTAGACTTATGCATAGTCAGAAAGTGAGGAAAAGGAGGACTTGGGATTACATTACAAACTCCCATGTGTATGCAATAAAGCAGGTGTTCTATTGGAGGTACTGTAAGTAGATATTAGGCTAAGGTCCAACTGCATGCGCCGGTGGGTGCCCGCCTTGGGTCCAGGCGGCGCGTGCACGGCGCTTCACTGCGATCTGCGGTCTGCAGGCAGCTGTTTTTTGGGATGGGGCCGTGGCCAAAACGGGTTGGGTTGGCGTGGGCATGGCCATGACGGGGGGCGTGCGTGTTATTTCCTCAAACTCGGTTATGATTCTCCAAGAGCACACCTCACAACTCAACCTAACTTAACTTCCTCAAAAGATAATCAATATTTTAAGAGCTACAGTATGCCAGTGTGACGCTTGTGCTCTCCACACAAGCGCAGGGAAGGGGAAGGACCCGGTAGCGAGGTGGGGAGGCCGCAGGGGATACGAAGGGAGTAAGTTGCCACGCAGCTGGGGATCGGCGCACGTAGTCACGTGACCGCGCCGCGCGCATGAAAATGCGCGATGCGTCCGGAGGTGCGGTGCCTGGCTCAGGGGCACGAGTGATCCAGCTGCATGTGCGCGCATGCTCTGACAGCAGAGCGGGAGTGCGCGCGTTCTCAGGCACCAACGCGGGGGTTGAAGGAAGCCACATGTGAGAAGCACATGTGAGAAGTAGTATCCAAAGCACAAGGTCACTATAGTGGAGTGCATCCTGGAGGACGTCCAGCCTCCTTAAAGGCATAGTGCCAATAACTGAAGAGTGCAGCAAAACTAAATATAAACATAAGGGTTCTTAGTCTAATCCATTGGCCAAGGAATTATAAGCCTGCCACCACGTCAAGGTGAACCCTACTAAGCAGGTACCTACACTACCCGACGGTAAACTAACCTCAGTAGTAATTGAGTGACTGTCCCAGTCTTCCAGAATCCACAGGAGATGAGTAAAGATCCCAAGGAGGTCCAGGCAGGAGCAGCATACAATAGTAGGACTTGCAGGAACCCAGACAGGTAGACACTGAGTGCTATTTAAAGGAAGCAGCAGCTGTAAGCAATGAGAAAGTCAGAGAGAGGCTTACTTCCTGTCAAGAGGAGGAGGGCAGGATTTGCCAGGGAGCAAGATGGCGTCGTTTGCTTCGGAATCCTTAAAGACACGGGATCTTGACTCGCAGCTAGAGGGCGGCGATCAGAAGTAAACAGGTAAGGAAAGAACATGCCGCAGGGGGCGTGTTCCGCACATCGTTACAGCCAGAGAACTGATGTATGCATGGAAAATCAGAAGGGAACTTGGACAGCATGGATCCACCCCCTGCCGACGATCTCCCCTCTTTATTGGCTTCCTGGCGCACCACGTGACGCGTCGCCGCACAAGAAAACCATCCTGTTGCAGCCCCTGCTGGCTGACGCGTCACAGTGTGCAGTGAGCCACGGAGCGAGGAGGTACCGGCCAGGAAGAAGGCAAGGAGCGGCCGACTGCAGCAGGGACCTGGCCTTAGAGATGGGCGAATCGTCTCACGGAATTCCACGGATTCTTTTGACCCTATCCGTCCGTCCCCCCCCCCCACTAAAATACGTCATCGATTTTTAAAAATCCAAACTCGGATTTCATATTGAAGTCGAAATCTGTTGCCGGATTGTTAAAAATCTGCACTTGGATGAGAGAGAGAGTGAGAAATCTGCAAAAATACGTTCGTCCATCTCTAGCAGACATAGCAAAGAGAACTGGCACTCATAGAGATCGTTCACAGATAGGTTTTTATTATGGAATCAAAGGTTCAACTCTTTATCAAGATCTGAGCTCAGGACGAAAATCTCGATTCCACAGTAAACACCTGGTTATAAGTGACCCATGTTTCTTTTTGTTATGTCGACTTGAACACATATCAGGGGCTGAACTCTCAAGGTGTTCACCTTTGTTAGGCTTCCGTACATTGGATCCCTGAAAGGAATTCAAAAAAGAAGTAAAATCATTATCCATGTTACCCCACTTCCTAAGCAGCTTGCCCTTATCCTGAAAATGTAAAGAAATACAAGGCTCCCATATCTTCTTGGGCTATTGAAGAAGTACCTGATTGACACTCAGGGTCACAGGTAATTTCATGCATACAATGAGTAACATATACTACTCAGTTCTTCCAATTTTACTCTGTGCACAGTTTAATCTATTTACAAGGACACAAGCAGTGCAGCCCTACTTTCAATTCATCTGTTTTCTCTTAATTGAGAGATATTTGGTACAAAATGGTTTTACATTGTGGAATACAGAAGTTTTTATATCAATTCCATTTTTTAAGACCTAAAGTGTTCTGTGTTTTCCAGTACACGTGTATCCATATCTCCTGATACCTGCTGTACTACAGCAATACATGGGTCCTGTTCTTCCTTGGCATTCATGGAGAATGTTGTAACTTTGCATTCCTGCCAAATCATTTCCATGTATTCTTACAATTGAGCCAACACGGGCTTGGAAACGCTTTTCAATTCAGCACATTAGATCTTGGGATTTCACAGTGTACTTGTGATGGATTTAAGAACAAGTACTCTCATTTGGGAGATGCTTTAAATAATATGCCAAAGAAATGATGGCATTTCCTCCCAAAAAAGCACAATACTGTATATGTTATGCAGAATTGACCTCATGAAGATTCTACAGTATTGTACAGTAAGACAAACACTGTACAGCATATAATGCATAATATATATATATATATATATATATATATATATATATATATATATAAATATATATATATATATATATATATATAATACATGGACATTATCCATAATAATATATTAATTTAACAATTAAATAACATAGCAGAGGCTTCAGGATATTTTTTCTTTCTTGACATATCTATGGGAGGTGGAATTAAACTGTGTTGGTTTTCTTTATCAGTGAAAGAGCGAAGAAATAACTCATAGGTAAATTCATTCTTAGAACGCATATAGTTTCTTTTCTGTTAATTTGAATAGGCAGAAACTGTGTGTTAACTGTTCCAGAACCATTAAAAAAAACTAGTTTGAACTTTCATTATTATACTTCATTTCCACCACCAGGATATTTCAGCCAGTAGCAGTAACTTGTTAAAGGAAAATATTTTGAACATTAATTTTATGAAGAAAACAAAATACAAATGTGAATATATCTGATCTTCAGCCAATAAGGTTCTCAGATAGTATGATATAAGGAGAGCATTTATTTTCTTGCCTGGCATATCTATAGCACTTTTTCATGGGATTGAGTGCCGAATACCTATGGGAAAGAAAAGACCGTAGATAACTTCTAATACGCCTTTCTTGTGGTCTATTGGCATCTGATTTTTCTGGGTTTTGCAGGTTAACTACTATTTTCTGTTTTGTTAAGATCCTTTGTTCTTACATTTCATATTTATTTTTTCTCATGTTATGATTTCACAGTACATGATGTATGAATAATATTATCCACTATAATCAATACTTTCTTGCGTTATTTCAATGACAATACTTACTAGATAATGAAAATATGTGATCTCTTCCTGTAAAGACATAGACATAGGCAATGGGGTCTATTTATCGATGATCTATTTATCATCATGATTTGTTTTTGATATTGTTAGATTTACCGGCGGTAAAAATCGGCATCCTAATCCCCCACTGTATAGAAAATGCTTTTTCTCCAACCACTCTATGAAGCTACTGTACGTTTCATCTTACACACAAGTCATCTTCACTGTGCAACCTTTGTTCAATACTGGTTACAACGTTATTAAGAAATACTGATTTCTTCCGGCAGTGAAACGTAATTTAATAACATTGTGACATTAGCAATGTACTCATGTATGCGTCATATCGTGCTATAAGTTGAAGAAGAGGGTCCACAGGCAAACCCCAACCATAGCAGATGGCTCTACAACACAATATGGACTTGCAACAAGAACCAATTCTAGCTAATGTGACTCCGGAGATGTTTATTCTTATGCAGAATTCGTTATAATATCTAGGCCATATTATCCTTACACAAAGATGTATTACCAATTTCTCATTGGTGACTGTAGTTCACATTATTACTCGGCTAAGAAATGGATTAGAAATTGGGAACAGACATAAGCAACAAGTAACCAATAACTTAATAATGCATCTGACTGCAAGAAAGGAACAATCTAATAGTGTATCATCTGTAAATTGCATGGAAAATATCTATTTGATTTTCATGACACTCAACACAACTCAAGCTTCATCATAAGATTAACAATTTTAATATGTAATCATGTTTTTGTATGACGACTCTGTCACTCCTTCTTTCAAGTAATCTATTAGTGTTTGTGTTAGTCATTGTTTATTTTTCCGTTCCTATGCTTATCTATCCTTCTATATATTGCAATAGGTTTTGCAATATAAATGTTGATACAAGTCTGTTGTATACATGGCAGGAAAATGATGATACGCCAGCCTTGCATTATTTTCAAAATGTAACAAAATGTTAGGCTCATGAGATCTTACTTTTGCTGCAAGCCACTATTTCTATATTTTTTATTTACATTGGTAGAAAAACACTAATATATAAATATATATATACAACTGAACCCCGTTTTATAACGCGGTGCTCGGGGGCCAAAGAATGAGACCGCGTTATAACCGGGATCGCAATAAAAAAATGGCCACCGTGATCAGGGGTTTACGTGTCCGCTAGAGGGGGAGAGCTGGGGTAACTCTCCCAGCTGTCCCTGAACCCGGCGTCGCAGCGGCACCCCCATGCAGCATTACCCTGCTGTGCAGGAGAGTTGGTAAGTCTGCGAGAGGGGGGGGAGTGAGGGGAGGATCTCAGGGAGTCAGGAGAAGCCATGATGTCAGCTGTCTCTGTGAGTCCCCTGGCCACACACCAGCTCCCTTCTCTCCTCCACCCCAGCGGAGGTACAGGGAGGGAGGGAGGGAGAGGTGTGTGTGTGTATGAGTGTATGTGTGTCTCTCTCCCCCACCCCCCCGGCGCAGGTATAGGGAGAGAGGGGGGAAAGCTGTGTGTATATGGGGGGATGGGGTGCACTTATCCGTGCCATGCAGGAGACTGTGGGCCGCAGCCGTGCAGGAGACTGTGGGCTGTGCAGGAGACTGTGGGCTGTGCAGGAGACTGTGGGCTGTGCAGGAGACTGTGGGCTGTGCAGAAGACTGTGGGCTGTGCAGGAGACTGTGGGCTGTGCAGGAGACTGTGGGCTGTAGGCTGTGCAGGAGACTGTGGGCTGCTCAGGAGACTGTGGCCTGTGGTCTGTGCAGGAGAGCCTGCAAGAGGAGGAACGGGGGGGGGGAGCGGGGGAGGATCTCATGCTGTCTTCATAAGCCGGGATATCAGCTGGTGTGTGTGTGTGTAACGGATCGCTCTATAATATATTATATGAGCATATATATATATATATATTACTTGTGAGCACATTCATATGTCTTAGACAGGTCTGCAACACACACACACTATATATATATAGTGTGTGTGTTGCAGACCTGTCTAAGACATATGAATGTGCTCACAAGTAATATATATATATATATATATATATATATATATATATATATATGCTCATATAATATATTATAGCGCGATCCGTTACACACACACACACACCAGCTGATATCCCGGCTTATGAAGACAGCATGAGATCCTCCCCCGCTATATATATATATGTGTGTGTGTGTGTAAATTATATATTATATATAAAACTGTTCATATATGTTGTATCTAAAACAATCCTATTATTGGACAAATGAAACATGCACATACAAATAAATAGACATGCTATACTTATACTATAGTGCATTCTGTATGCTCACAACATTGAGCTTGTTTACTAACATAGTTTTGTGGATCTACACAGTATTCCATCTCCATAATGGCACTGTACCTATCCCACGTGGCGGAAGGAAATTACGTCCCTTAGCTGATTAACACAAACTTAGCAATGTCACCATAAATATCATTTACATATGCAGCCCTGAGCTTAGTGTAGCTCCTCCCACAACGCCTCCTTGTGTGTATTGAAGCCATTCCGCTATTGTCAGTAGATGTGAAGCTGCACAACAGCCTCACAAATGGTGATTTTAAGCTTACTAATTGGATGCTATATCAGTGTAGATATTAACAGTGCATATTGAGTTTCATTCTTGGGAATTTCTTCAGTAGTGCAGCTTGATGAATAGATCCCAATATCTTCTTGATATTCTGTAGAAACATTGCAAAAGATAATGTACTATTCTGCAGAAAAGCATTTAACCTTGATAATGTTAAGTACTGCTATTTGTTCAAATGTATCTTCTAATTCCACTGAGCGGTATATTTGTCTCAATTAACGCTGTTGCTTACAGCTCATTATCTTTCTTAAGTAAATCACAAGCATGCAAAGGTCAAGAGTGGCTATGAAATACTTTTCCACGTGTGGTAGCTCAGTACTGACTTGTGAATCCCCTATGATTAACCAATGGGAGGTTTAAAAATAGTCAGTCTTGGTTGGGTTCTTCAAGGTCACCTAATATCTCCAATAACCGTGAGGGTGTGGCTATGAAAGCACATAACACCGTAAGGGTCTATCATTCTGGTGAGTTTATATTATGTTGTCCTATGACCAAGAAATCAATAATCCTATTGGGAAACATCAATTTATTTAGTTCTGTATATACATGTAATGGTATTCCCCCCCCCCCCCCCCCCCAAATCGCATATCAGGGCCATTACTGGGTGTTGGTGGTGCATACCTGCTGGTAACAAGAGGGCTGAGTTGTCCGCGATAACCCTGGGACTCAGGAACAAGCTTCTGGGGTCCATAATAATACTTAGCAGTGCAGCGCTCCAGGGATATGGAGGCAATCTCCTATGGTAGAACTGTAACTCTCCCCCCCAATTAGATCACACACCAGACAGGAGGTATATTGAAAAACAGGAATGGGTTTATTACTACTCTTATTGCAGTAATACAGGTACTCAGCAGTCACCTGCCGGATCACAGTCTCTTCTCCCAGATATCACAGGAGATAGTCCCTGGACAGTCACTACGGGCCTAGGGCACCTGCAGCTGTCCTAGCTCTTCCCCACCTCCCTAGCAGAGGTATAGTCACTCTACTCCTCCCCGGAGGGAAGAGAACAAGGGAAGGCCCCAATCTCAGGCTCCCAGTTGTGTGGCCTGCCTTCCTCATGGGGAAGGACAACACACTAACTTTAGGGCGGTCCTGCCCTTAAGTACAGCCAGAGGGCGTGCATCCCGTTGGCCCAGCCACAACAGGATATGCCAACCCCTGCTGTCACTCAAGCGCAGCACCAAAGGATGAAGGGGGAAAACCCCATGATAACTACTGGCAAACCTGTGAACACCAGGGTTTACTGTCAGCCCATTGGGTATATTTAGTAGCCAGGGGGTACCCCACTACATACAGTAATGTAATGTAACTGAGAAGTCAGGCAGGACATAGCTCAGCCAAACTCTATGCAAATTCATACTTAAACAGGGTTTTTTTTCTATTATGCTCCTGGAGGCTGCTTTCCCAAAGCCTAACTACATGTATGGGGTAGATCTAAATAGGTTTTTTTTCCCTTTTTCATTACGTTATCTCTATTTTATGCATCTATATTCATAAAGCATATCCCCAAAGGCTCAGCACCTTGGACCTCCTCCGTGTCCTGCGTCAGGAAGAGGGTCCCTGTCTCCTCTTCCTCGTCCAGGGGATCGGCAGCCTTGGGCACAGGCAGTGCATCCGCACCCACGGACTGTCTGCAGAACGGTCCAGAAAAAGAAATGCATCGGTATATCATAAAATAGATTCATACAGAACACGGGGACATGTAACATACATTCATATAGAACGCGGGGACATGTAAGCACATACATACATTCATACAGAACACGGGGACATGTAAGCACATACATACATTCATACAGAATTCGGGGACATGTAAGCACATACATACATACAGAACGTGGGGACATGTACAGTAAGCATATACATACATACATACAGAACGTGGGGACATGTAAGCACATACATACATACAGAACGTGGGGACATGTACAGTAAGCATATACATACATACATACAGAACGAGGGGACATGTAAGCACATACATACATACAGAACGTGGGGACATGTACAGTAAGCACATACATACATTCATACAGAACGCAGGGACATGTAAGCACATACATACATTCATACAGAACGCGGGGACATGTAAGCACATACATACATTCATACAGAACGCAGGGACATGTAAGCACATACATACATTCATACAGAACGCAGGGACATGTAAGCACATACATACATTCATACAGAACGCAGGGACATGTAAGCACATACATACATTCATACAGAACGCGGGCACATGTAAGCACATACATACATTCATACAGAATGCAGGGACATGTACTGTAAGCACATACATACATTCATACAGAACGCAGGGACATGTAAGCACATACATACATTCATACAGAACGCGGGCACATGTAAGCATATACAGAACGCGGGCACATGTAAGCACATACAGAGCGCACGCACATGTAAGCACATTACTATAAAGAGCGCGCGCACATGTAAGCACATACAGAGCGCGGGCACATGTAAGCACATACAGAGCGCGGGCACATGTAAGCACATACAGAGCGCGGGCACATGTAAGCACATACTGTAAAGAGCGCGGGCACATGTAAGCACATACAGAGCGCGGGCACATGTAAGCACATACTGTAAAGAGCGCGGGCACATGTAAGCACATTCAGAGCGCGGGCACATGTAAGCACATACAGAGCGCGGACACATGTAAGCACATTACAAACAACAATAATACCCTTAACAAGCGCTAATCTACAATGTGCAATTAACTCACAATAGTGTGAAAAATAGCAATAAATTGGTGATGTAAACGTGATCACTCAATGTGAGTGAAAACCACTTCTAAGTGGTGTACAAGCTGCCAGAGAAACTAATAAACAGATCTTCCCAACCTGTGAAATAAATACAAATACAAAATAAAAGTCCCGGCGCTACAAATGTCCCAGATACCGTGATCCAAATGGAAAGTCCCGGATGAAAAATTCTCAGATGGATGGTACAGGATATTTTCACAGAGTCCCAGGGAGTTGATAATTCCCTTTAACGATGTCCGCAGTGATTCTGGGGAAACATAAGAGGTACACACCAATTGCGCAGTATGCCACTACTCCTGACCCCACTCTGAACCAACGGACAAAGAAACCCTACTTACAAGATATTATCTTGTGCGTTCAAGGGAGAGAATCTGTAACTGTGTCTCTGCTCTGTCTCAGTGTTTCACGGATCCCACGTGACCGGCAGCAGTGATCTCTTATTCCATGCAGCGACCAGCACTCACAGGGGACGTAAGTCAGGCATGTCATGCAGGAACAGAGGATTGACACAATGGTGTAATACGTTTACACTTTATTAAAAAACTTTAAAACACAAATCACCCACACTTACAGTAAATGGGGGATGACGATATGACTCACGGATGCCGTCCGCAACTTGTCTACAGCCTGATGCGCACTAGGGAGCCTTCCTGAATGGCGTTCTCTGAAACTCCTAGCCGATGACGTCAGCGGCAGGGCGGTGCAGGTACGCTCTCACAGCATCGGCACGACTATGGTGGCTGGACTGGCTCAAACACTTGGCTCCTCCTCCCTACGCGTTTCGTGACTCTGCGTCACTTCCTCAGGGGATGGGGAGCCTAGTGGGAGCTGTGTTATATACCATTGCATATCAAGAAAGTCCACCCACAAATGGGAGGTCCTGGACTTAATGTCAATGGGAGCTGGAGTTGGGAAATTAGCAGCAATTGGGATCTAGGTGGCTGCTGGGATCAATTGCATTATGGTGAGCATGCTAATCATGCAAACCTTTGTTACATCCAATTAAAATATATTACTTGCATGATTACATGGTGAATACTATTGATTGAAACACAAACATATATAATGTTATATGCCTGTTCAACACACATCGGTATAGCACAACAGTATAAATTACATTGTGGGTAATATTGAAACACAAACATGTATACTATTACATGCCTGTTTGACAATGCATATACTATTCTCACCTTAAGATGAAAATCAACTGGAAATAAAATAAATGATGGAAAATAAAATTAGAACTGAATAAAATTAGTTAAGAATAAACATTCTACGTATCTTTTAAAAAAGCTGCCAAATCGAAATCAATATTTAAACCTAGGGGAGACAGAGTTCTAAGTGTATAACTCCAGTAACTTTCCTTTCTAGAAACAAGATTTAATCTGTCCCCCCCATGCCAAGTACCCTTTGGATTGTCAATGCCCATGCAGATTAACCCCTGTGGGTCCTGGTTATGTTTAATTTTGAAATGATTTGAGACACTATGGGTCTCTAGGCCCCTCTTGATGTTATATACTACGTGTTCAGCGAACCGTCGTTTGAGGGGCCTACCAGTGCGCCCCACATATTGCAACCCACATGGCCATTGCAGGAGGTATACACAAAAGTTGGTTTTGCAATTTATGAATGTCTCAATTTCAAATTCCTTTTTAGTGACACTGGATTTGAACTTTTTGGTTTTTACACTGTACTTACAACCAATACAATTTTGACATACATAATATCCCTTAAGGCCATTCAGCCAAGTGACATGGCGGTCCCTGAGACTGTCAATAGGACAGCTCGGAGCTAGAGAGGACTTTAGATTCCTAGCCCTTCTATATACAATCTTGGGTTTGTCGGGAAGGCAGGTTTTTAATAAGGGATCTCACTGGAGGATACTCCAATACTTATTAAATGTTTTAGATATGACTGGGGCCAACCCACTATACTGAGTGATGAAAAGGGGAAATTTTTGTTCTGTCCCTTGCCCTGATGTTGTGGCTTTTCTAGTTATTAGAGTGGCCCTGTCAATTTTGCTGACCTCTGTAATGGCCGAATCTAACTCACTATTTCTGTACTCTCTATCTAAGAATTTTTCTTTGAGATCCTTAACCTGTTGCTGGTAAACTGAATCTTCCGAACAATTTCTCTTGATTCGTAGTGCTTGGCCCTTCGGGATATTCTGAAGCCACCTTGGATGATGGTGGCTTGATGCCAATAAATACGTATTGGCATCAACCTCTTTATGGTATGTTTTGGTGTGGATAGTGTTATCAACTATATAAAGGGTAAGGTCAAGAAAATTAATAGTGGACTTATGATGATTAAATGTAAACCTTAAGTTCCATGTGTTGGTATTTAGATATTCCTGGAACTTTCCCAGTTCATCTGATGACCCCCTCCAGACACACAGCACATCGTCAATATATCTTTTCCAGAGCACCAGGTTTGCACTGAACGGGTTAGAGGACCATATATGATCCTCCTCCCAGATGGACATGAATAGGTTCGCATAGCTGGGTGCAAACCTGGTGCCCATTGTGGTGCCGCATGTCTGGAGGTAGTACTCACGGTTGTAGCTGAAATAGTTGTGGGTCAGGATAAATTTAATCCCATCTAGGATGAACTGTTTCAGATTATCATCTACCTCCACATCTTTGTCCAAAACTCGTCTAATAGCATCCAGTCCCATCTGGTGATTGATCACCGTGTACAATGAGACTACGTCGCATGTGACCCAGCAGAGTTCACTGGTCCAAGTTAGATCCTGTATCAGGGTTATCACATGCGAGGTGTCTCTCAGGTAAGATGGGACCTGGACCACATAGGGTTGGAGAAGGTGGTCTAGGAACTGAGAGAGATTAGATGTCAGCGATCGTATCCCAGATATTATGGGATGGCCAGGGGGTCTCTCAAGATTTTTATGGATCTTCGGGATGAAGTAAAACACTGGTATTCTTGGTTGTTCTATAGACAAGAACTCTAGTTCTTGTGTTGTGATAATTCCATCCCGAAGACCTTGATTCAAATGAGTCACCATTTCGTTTTTAAAGGAGTTGGTGGGGTTGCTATCTAGTTTCAAATAGGTAGTGGTGTCTCCCAGTATTCTAAGTGACTCTTCTTGATAATATGAAGAGTTCATCACTACCACCCCTCCCCCTTTGTCGGCCGCCTTGATAACTATATTGTTATTAGTTTCAAGGGATTTGACAGCTTTTTTCTCTTCCTGACTTAGATTTTGCCTATGGCATTTAAAGTTTACACTAGCTTTTTCTAGGTCAGAGATGACCATCTCAGCAAAAGTGTCTACAATGCTTCCTTTCATCCCTTTGGGGTAAAAGGTGGACACATTTTTAAAGGGTGTTAGTGGGGTTTTTTTTGGCGTTTTAGACAAACTTGGCATAACAACCCCTCTGCTTACCGCATCTCTCATGTAATATTTTTTTAGACTAATCTTTCTCAGGAATCTGTGGACGTCCACAAACGTATTGAACATATTGGGTCCGTTCACAGGGGCAAAATTAAGACCTCGTGATAGGACATCTAGTTCAATCTGTTTTAGGGGAGTGTCGCTAATGTTAAATACATTGCTCTTTACCACTTTCTCCCGTGCTCTGGTCTTCTTCTTTCTCTGTCTCTTCTTAGTCCCTCCTCTATTCCCTCTGAGTCGTCCATTCTGGACCTTTTCCTTTCTGGGTTTTGTCTGCCTGGTTGAGGCCTGGGACCTCTCCATCTTTCTTGCAGTGGAGCCCGACAGAGCGCGGGCACATGTAAGCACATACTGTAAAGAGCGCGGGCACATGTAAGCACATACTATAAAGAGCGCGCGCACATGTAAGCACATACAGAGCGCTGGCACATGTAAGCACATACTGTAAAGAGCGCGGGCACATGTAAGCACATACAGAGCGCGGGCACATGTAAGCACATACAGAGCGCGGGCACATGTAAGCACATACAGAGCGCGGGCACATGTAAGCACATACAGAGCGCTGGCACATGTAAGCACATACTGTAAAGAGCGCGGGCACATGTAAGCACATACAGAGCGCGGGCACATGTAAGCACATACTATAAAGAGCGCGGGCACATGTAAGCACATACAGAGCGCGGGCACATGTAAGCACATACAGAGTGCGGGCACATGTAAGCACATACTGTAAAGAGCGCGGGCACATGTAAGCACATACAGAGCGCGGGCACATGTAAGCACATACAGAGCGCGGGCACATGTAAGCACATACTGTAAAGAGCGCGGGCACATGTAAGCACATACTATAAAGAGCGCGGGCACATGTAAGCACATACAGAGCGCGGGCACATGTAAGCACATACTGTAAAGAGCGCGGGCACATGTAAGCACATACAGAGCGCGGGCACATGTAAGCACATACTGTAAAGAGCGCGGGCACATGTAAGCACATACAGAGCGCGGGCACATGTAAGCACATACTGTAAAGAGCGCGGGCACATGTAAGCACATACAGAGCGCGGGCACATGTAAGCACATACTGTAAAGAGCGCGGGCACTTGTAAGCACATTCAGATAGATTTGCTTTTGAAAAACAGCCATTTTCGAACATTTCTATTTATTTATAGAATATTTTTTTGCAGTAGAATAAATAGAGGCCCTGAGCCACAAACTGTTGCTAAACTATAGAAGGCCTTTACTCCCACGCACATGAATGAGAGCTCAGGCATGCTACAGTGTATCACCCTTTTGTGGCGCAATTACATTTACAGTTACTTCTCTATTTAGGAAGATCTCCACCTTCTCATCAGTACATTTGTGGCTTCTTATTCTCCCAGCCTCAGGATCAGCCCCAGCAGAAGGGTGTTGAAGCCCGCTCAGCTATCTCAACAGTAGAGCTGTTTAGCTGAAATGGCTGAGTTATTCAGTTTGTAAACTGTACTTATTTGAATTTGAAACATGCTCACGGGCATGCTGTTAGGTCACGCTAATGCTCAGAGCGTCAAAAACTGACGTGCGCTAATAAGACTTTTCCCAATGCCCAAGTGCAACGTGTTGTTTAATGCGTCTCAATGATACGATAATCCCCGTTCATACAGGTAACATTACCATGGTCGTTTTGCTAATGGATATCATTTTGCATCTCATTAGCTTTGAGGATACCCCTTAAAATTAAGAAACATAACATCCGTTCACGGATTTTGGGAACGAGCGTTATGGTGGACCACTGTGGGTGTACCCCTATGATGCCTAGATAACACAATAAACAGATTTCTGGAGCAGTCACATGACCCAGAACTTCCGGAACTTCAGGACTCTAATTATTAACCTGTATAGGAGATATTCAGAATTGGGAGCGATATATACCCCGATGGTGACGTCACCGGTCACCAGACATCTTGTGGTACTGAGCCTGTGGAAATGGAGTTCTTGAATATTAAATGTAATCGTTTGGCTATTACTGAACTTAACTCCTTATGAACTCTTGGGTGCATGCCATCAGGGCCAGCTACCTTATTTACTTTAATTTTATTAGGCCACATATGAATTTCCAGCGGCACTATTATTGCCATTGATTCTTCCCTGGTAAATACAGAGCCAAAGAATATGTTTCATGCGTCTGCTTTTTCCTTATCTACAATAATCTGCCTGCCCATCTCACACTGAACGGGTTTTATATTTTATTTTCTAATTTTTTTGTTATTAAGGTACTTAAAGAACCTTTTAGGGTTGTTCTTACTTTCTATTGTAATCCCTTTTTTTCATTTTCAATTTTTGCTAATTTGATTGCCCTTTTGTAACTTTTTTTACATTCCTTATAATTCAGATATGATGCCTGGGTCTAACACTGGAAAGGGCCCGGACAAACCGCGTTCCCTCACTCCACAGGTAGGGCGAGAGTAAAAGAGAGGGGGACAAAACTAAGAGAGGAACAGGGAGAGTGAAATAGAGAGGGGAGAGTGAGAGAAAGTGGAAATAGTAAGACAGAGGAAGGAAGGGTGAGAGAGAGAGAGGGAGGGAGTAACAGAGAAAAAAAAGTGGGGAAGTAAAAGAGAAGGGGAGTAAGAGACGGGGAGAGATAGGAGAGAGGTGGGTGGACAGTGTGAGAAAAGGGGAGCCAGAGAGAGAAGGGGGGAGAAGAGAGAAAGAGAGAGGAGGGGAGAGTGTGAGAGAGAAGGGGGAGAGAGAGGGGGGGGGGATAGTAAAGTAGAGAGGGGAAAGAGTGAGTGAGAGAGAAGGAAGGATAGTGAGAAGGAAAAGGGGGCGAGTGAAAGAGAAAGCGGGAGTTAGAGGGAGGGGAAGAGCGAGAGGGAGGGAGGAAGAGAGAAGGGGGATAAGAGAGAGGGTGATAAGAGACATAGGCGAGGCTAGGAGAGATTGACGGGGAAACAATAGAGAGAGTGGGAGGAGTAAGAGTGAAAGGGAGGGTAAGAGAAAGCAGGGGAGAATAAGAGAGAAGGGGGTAGTAAGAGAGAGAGGGGAGAATAAGAGAGTGAGAGAGGGGAGGGTAAAAGAGAAAGCAAGGAGCGTAAGAGTGAGAGAGGGGAAGAATGAAAGAGAAAAGGGGGGAGTGAGAGAGGGGAAGAGAGAGAAGGGGGAGAAATGGAGAGAGGAGGGAGACTGAGAAAGAGAGGGGAGAGTGAGAGAGAGGGGGCGAGTAAGAGATAGAGGGGGAAGAGTGAGAGAGGGTGGGGAGTGAGAGAGGGGATAGAGAATGTGGAGAATAAGAGTGAGGGGATAGTTAGAGAGATGGGGAGAGTGAGAAAGAGAGGGGATAGGAGTGAGAGATAAGGGGTAAAAGAGAGATTGGTAAGATAGAGGGTAGGTGTGAAAGAGAAAAGGGGAAAGAGTTAGAGAAGAGGGAAGAATATGAGAGAGTGAGAGAAAGGGGGAAGAATGAGAGAGAATGGAAGAGAGTGTGGGAGAGATCGAAAGAAGGGAGAAAGGTGAGAGAATAAGGAGGAGAGTCAGAGAGAAGGGGGAGAGAGAGTGAGGGGAGAGTGAGAGAGAGGGGAGTAAGACAGAGGGAGGGGAGTACGAGAGAGAGAGATGAAGAGTGAGAGAGGATGAAGAGTAAAGGAGAGAGGGGAGAGTGAGAGAGAGGGGAGAACAGTGTGTGAGACAGAGTAATAGAGAGGGCGAGAGTGTGAAGCAAGAGTGAGGGAGAGAAGGGGGAAGAGTGAGAGAGAGGAAGGGTGTTGGGGACAGAGGGAGGGGGTCTTGCATAGCCGACACAGGGAGTAAGCAATCAATCCCCCTCCTCCCACCACCACCCCCTCCTGCTCAACAACCCAGGGCTCAGATGGAAACCTCAGGGAACATCATGTAATGAGCCCTAGTTTGATGGAACTTTGTAAATCTGGGTCCAAATGGGGCGTCTGTCATTGTCACCCTTTGTTTAATGAAATGTCGGTTCTTTCACAACTAACGTTATGCCAGAAAACAGGATTAAGCCACCATTCTGAAAGCAGAGAAACGAAGCCAGCAGCAATGCTTAAAGTCATTAGACCAGTTGAAACTTGACAAGTGTCAAAAAGGCTGAATAAACAAAAAAGGTCTCAAAATGCAGTAGCTCTGGTGACTAATATAAATGGCAGCAGTATAAATATATGTTGTGTACTGTGTGTGTGTGTGTGTGTATATGTATGTACTGTAACACATGTCCCCCCCGCCTGGGAGATCTTGCTGCTACATGGAGTGTGGTGATGCATAAATGCTGGCTCACAGTAGATCTGAGTCTCCTGTATTGTTGTAGGGGATGTCAGAACAGGCTTCTGGGGTAATAACTGATTCGTACTCACGGTGACAGCGCCTCCATCTCTTGCAGGCCCCAGGAATGTGGTGGACAATCCTGGCAGGAGAACTTCTTTACCCTTCCCCTGATAGATTGCAGTCTCAGGAAGGAAGATATAGTAAAACAGGAACACACTTTATTACACACTGCAGATCTTACAGCATTCACAGCATCTGGCAGTTCTTAGGGCCTTCACCCTCAGGATGTACCCTGGACCTTCACTCCAGGCCTAGGGCACCTGAAGCAGTCCTAGCTCTTCCCTTACTCCCTTGTGAAGTAAGAGGAATAGTCTCCCATTCCACTCCCCTAGGGGAGGGAGTACAAACTAGCAGAGCCCTGCACAGTTATTCGGGTAGACCAGCCTCTCAAAGGTAGAGGCAACACTCCTGCTTTTGGTAGTGCAGCCCCTTAAGTACAGGAAACCAGATCTGAGTCCCTGATTGGACACAAGGCCTAGTTGCACCGCCTCCCCTGTGACTCACTGAAGCTACTAGGGTTGGGGAAAACCCAGGATTAGTAATGGCAGGTCTGCGTTTACCAGGGCTTCCTGCCAGGAGGGCAGACTGGTAGCCAGAAACCAGCCCTGGCCACATGTGTGTAATATATATGCTTAACGTAGCGTCCCGTTGTCATGGCAACGTGGCGACACCAGCCATTTTCACATGACATATATTACTTGCTATATTATAATAAAAAAAAGACACACTTCCGTCTTCCGTTTATGTTGTGCTTGGATGCAATGTGTTTTCAAGCTAGTTGAGCAAGCAGTGGGAAGAAATGTGTTGCATTTTGCAAGCTTTGCATGTTTTATATTATTTATTAGCAACACAGGACCCGTGTCTTCAACTGGAGAAGCTCATATGAGTCTATTTAAGGCCTGCACAGATTGCACTCATTATTATGCATATGTAACCGCGGCAACACCTTGCTTAGCAGGCTTATGGGCCCTTAGGTTGCAGGGAAGTACACACAGATGGAATCTCTTCTATGCAGTGCCGCAGAACAGTAATGCACTCCATATGGGGTGCAATAACTATGAAAACACCACAGATATACAACTCCAGCTCTACTATCAAAATCTACAGTGTGCATGTAAGAGACGTGTTCAGAGGTACACAATGGAGACTGTTTTAAGGTGAAATTAAAATAAGGCTTTATTGCGCCTGTTGCTTTAAACACAGCAAACATGTAAATCAGCAAACAAAATCCGCTCCACTCTGGAGTATATATATAGTAATGCTATATTGGTAAGTAATCAATGCTATCACATATATATGATAAGGTTTCATTTCCTGGTACATCCAATTTTGTATATGGGTATAGTCACTGTTTATATTTAATTATATATTCATTATTATTTTTGAGCATAGTGTATATATCAGCATATACTGTATAGTTGTTTTTAATCATGGACCACTCATATGTATTGAAATCTACTGTTATATTTACTTTGTACCCATGCCTTCATGAAAGGAATTTCTGATATTCATTACTTGTCTGGTTCATGTTTTAATCTTGTTAATTATGTGATTGTGTAATCACACACACTTGTTGTCCATCATTGATTGGCAAATTGCTCAGGTGTTGTGAGTTACCAAATACTATTTTATGTGTGTTTTTCTACTGACGGATCACTCTTCGATAAAGGCCAGTAGGCTGAAACGCGTTAGAGGACCCGTCAGTATACTGTGCCAATAAAGATGTTCTAGCTTACATCAGTCCCCCGGCATTTCTTTCTCCGGCTGTGCTTTGCCTTGCCTCCCACCGGAGGAGTTTCTATATGGAGTATATATACACTTGTGATCCAGTTCTCTTTAACTGCGTGTTAGCCCAGCGATTCACCAGCCCAAATCATAGAGACATTCATATATATAGGTAGACATAGATAATAGTTTTATAAGAAAAGTCTTATCTGTTAGCTGGGTTGCTGCAGGGGAAGCTTCTCTGCTCTCTTGGATCCGCACCCTTGTGTGCTAAGGCAATGTCAGACTCCAAGTTTAGAATCCTGTCCCCTTTGTCTTGTTGTCAGCTTGCCGCTCAAGACATCTGTCCTTCCTTGGTTCAGCCGAGTTGTAGACTAAGGAATCTATCTTCCTGTCTCAGAGGTAGGCTTTTTCTAACACCTGTAATCAGCCAGGTGGTGTTAGTTAATTGCCTACCAGCAGTTAACCACCACACTGCTGGATTAGAGGCACATTTGTGAACAGGGATAAGTCCCCTGTTACAGTACAGTTGTGTGAAAATGAGAGTACACCCTCTTTGAATTCTATGGTTTTACATATCAGGACATAATAATAATCATCTGTTCCTTAGCAGGTCTTAACATTTGGTTAATACAACCTCAAATGAACAACAACACATGTCATATTACACCGTGTCATGATTTAACAAAAATAAAGCCAAAATGGAGAAACTATGCGTGAAAAACTAAGTACACCCTTACTGCTTCCATAGGAATTAAGATGTTAATTAGCAGACAGGTGCTGCTAATCAAATACCCTTGATTAATTGATCATCAGCAAGTGTGACCACCTCTAAAAAAGCCGAAGTTTTAGCAGTTTGCTGGTCTGGAGCATTCATGTGTGTGTTAACACAATGCCAAGGAGGAAAGACATCAGCAATGATCTTAGAGAAGCAATTTTTGCTGCCCATCAATCTGGGAAGGGTTATAAGGCCATTTCCAAACAATTTAAAGTCCATCATTCTACAGTGAGAAAGATTATTCAAAAGTGGAAAACATTCAAGACATGTTTAAACCTGTTTGCGCAGGAGCGGCTGCGATCCCGTGATCCCTGATTACGCGAACGGAAGAGGAGGGCGTCTCCCTCTTTCATTCTCCTGCCACCTGCCAAAACACGGACTCACTCTAAGATATCGAGCTTAAAAGCCATGGAGTGAGAGTATATCAGGGGTGCTCAACTCCAATCTTGAAGCCCCCCCCCCCCAACTGCTCAGGTTTTCAGGATATCCCTGCTTCAGTCAAAAAGTGAGCCTCTGATTAAGCCACTTGTGCTGCAGCTGGGATATTCTGAAAACCTGACTTGTTGGGGGCGGGGGGCTTGAGGACTGGAATTAAGCACCCCTGCAGTATGTCATGGGACCCCTGCAGTGCCAGAAGGGGTTAATAGGTTAAAAGTAGCTGATTGAGATTTTTTCTTCTTTTCAATCGCACAAGTATTTGTAAAAAAATAAAAATAGGATTATAAAAATTTCAATGGTAAACAAATGATGTACAGCAGGCGTAGCCAACTCCAGTCCTCAAGAGCTACCAACAGGTCGGGTTTTCAGGATATCCCTGCTTCCGCACAAGTGGCTCAATGGTTCTCAAGCAGGAATATCCTGAAAACCTGACCTGTTGGTAGCTCTTGAGGACTGGCGCTGACTACCCCTGCTGTACAGTATCTAATGTCTTTTAGTGAACTGTCTGTGGGTCAATCCTCAAAGATCTGTTCTTTGTTTGAAAAGCAATTATCAAGCCTATATTATTCAAACAAGATACAAGATCATTGTTCACAAGATACAATTTCAGCCGAGTGGAAATTCTTGCACCTTGTCAACTGTAAGGCCTTGCCCCCGCTGCATGCTACAGCGTCCGCTGTGGCGGACGCTGCGCTCACCAGAGCCCTCCCCGCAACGGCGCCGGGCCCGCTGCGAGGGGGGGCCGCAGCGCTCGTGCGAGAGCTACTCCTGCTCTCAATAGAATTGAGAGCAGGAACTCGCGTCGAGCGGCTAGGCACGCCCCCCGGCGGTTCAGCCAATGAGGGCGAACCTGCCGGGTGACGTCATGGCCGCGCCCCCGTCATTCCTCCGGCACGCCCCCCCCCCGGTCTCTGCTCCTGCAGTGAGCTGCAGACCGGGGAATCGCCGGAACGCGCAGCCGAAAGCGCGGGCGCGCATTAGAGCGCCGTGACCGGGGCCTTAGCCTAAGGCTTTGACCCCGCTGCCTACTACAGCGTCCGCTGTGGCGGACGCTGCACGGACGAGAGCCCTCCCCTCAATGGCGCCGGGCCCGCTGCGAGGGGGGGCCGCAACGCTGGGGCGAGAGTTGCGCCTGCTCTCAATAGAATTGAGAGCAGGACTCGCGACGAGCGATACGGCACGCCCCCCGGCGGTTCAGCCAATGAGGGCGAACCTGCCGGGTGACGTCATGGCCGCGCCCCCGTCACTCCCCCGCCACGCCCTCCCTGGTCTCTCTTCCTGTAGTGAGCTGCAGACCAGGGAATCGGCTGCACGTGCCGCCAATCTCGCGGGCGCACGTTGCAGCGGAGTTACGGGGCCTTTGCCTAAGGCTACGGCCCGGTGTTGGCTGCTACATGTGTGCCTGGCGTCCTGGCAGCGCGTGCACAGCTAAAACCCACGGTCTGTAGGGAGCGATGGGAGGTGCGGGGGCGGGGCCAAAATGTGGGGGGGCGCCCATTAGTTTACACTATCTGCACTCCTATTGCTCCAAACTATCTGCCCTGACATTGGCTCCCTGGACACCACGTGACCGCGTCCACCGCATTGGAAGGCAACATTCTTATCTTCCCTGCTTGCTGACGTGTCATCGCGCTTCGTGAGTGCCAACAACAGAAAGCACAGGGGCTTGCCTGATAGGTGTGTAATCGGTGTGTGGCGCGCGTGCCACCGCCATGACCACTGGGGACCCGGCCTAAGCTATCAGCATATCAAAGAACGCCAGCCAACACAGAACTGTATGAATTACATTATCAGTGGGAATAGACCAGAAGGCCCAAACTCGGTATATCTATGGAAGTAGGTGACCATTTAATAGGTGGTGCTATTGGCGCTACAGTTTAATTTCAGCAAATTTCAGATATATTTAACATCTTAAATATATGGAAATCCCAACCCCATATTTGTACAAACATTTGGCTCTGGGAAAAACAGCCACAGTTGAATAGGGACTTACTAATTTCATAACAGATGCATGCGAACGGGCCGATAAGAAAATTCATGTTGATTTAAAAATAAGCACTGCTGCAAAAAAAATAAAACAGATTTTGTTCTTGTGTGTGCTTGACTGTTCTCTGTATTTTGTCACACTTCTTTTGATCAGTAGCAAATTGCTGGGGGCAGCAGAGAAAAAAAAAGCTTGATTTTATAGCCATAAATAAACGTGTTTGATATGTCAACAGAACTGAATGGGGGGGGGAGATCATCCTTGGATAATGTGATTTCTTCACATCCTTTCAGTAACTATAATGCACATGTTTGACAATCAATAAATATCTTACCTAATTTAGGCGTTTAGGACCTCGTTCACAAAGCTGCACAGGTTTTAGACTACATAGCAGTACAGAAGTGAATAAAGTAGATCTGGTGCTCAAACAAGCAATTGTCCCATATAGTTGATAAACGATCAATGATACTTGGAAAATGCCTCCTTTTTAAATCTTGAAATCCAATACAGAAGTGCATGGAGAATGGTGCCTAGTGTCTCCCATGGGTTAGACACACAAAGCCTGGCTGACACACTAATAAATCGCCTTATTTGCGCACAATATGGCATAAATGCTGAATAAGATAATAGGAGAAGAGTAGCTCACTTTGGAGTCCTGTTGAATCCTGAAGAAGGACCTGGGATGTGCATCCGCTGAAGGAAAGTAGCAGGAACAAGAATAGAAAAACCAGAGCACTATCCAATGAAATAAGGATCCAGAGGGGGCAACCTCATAAAAAAGACTTTATTGGGTCCTACAAAAAATGAACCCCTAAAGAGGTAGGGGAAACACACAACGCGTTTCACGCCTATAGCGCTTCATCACGGTGTGAGAAATTGTTAAAAAAAACGGGCAAATTTCAATACTGGCACGGGCGTGATGTCAGGCGCTGTACCCAATCTGTCTCACGTTCTTCCTCAAGCCATGTGTAAGCGTGAGTTTCTATTGGTTGAGTCAATATTGAAACAGAAATCTGTATTTATAAACAGGATCGGAATTGGAGATTGTACTACAGAATCACCTGACGTCAGACACAAGCCTATGTTTGGAGGCGTACTCACCTCATGAGCGCTACCCCAAGTCCACCCCTTCCAAAACATTGTAACTTTATTTATATGAATTGTAGACAGATTAACCCTTAGGCAGCCAGAATATCATAATTATAGAATAAGATCACATAAAACCAAAGAGATATCCATGTGATATTTATCCAACAAACTATATTAAAAACAATATTAAAAATAATCTGAATGACATGGCAAGTGAAAGAAAGAGAAAGAGAAGATTATATATAATGTAATATAAAATAATCATAAACATATGTAACAGTGTTTCCCAACCCTATGGGAGATTTCCCTGTTACCAGGTGTATGGTGCATGATAAATGTAGCATCACAAGAGGCTGAGGTGTCCGCCGATGATAGTGGGGACTGCAGAACAGGCTTCTGGGGTACATACCTGACATGTACTCTATGGTACTCAGGCCTCCATCTGCTGTATGTATATACGTGAAGATTGACGCTCATACACGTGTATGGACTCACAAGCTGTATATCAACATATAGATAGATGGGAACTTCAATAAATCATTCCATCATTGTATAATGCAGAGTTAAGGGGGGACATATACATGGGACCTAGCGGTCAGTCAGCACGACTACCGCAGATATGGTTTACCCTGCTTACCCCCCTTAATATATACACTTCCCTAAATAGGGACCAAGGTAACAATAAATGAGGGCTAATGCCCATTACCTTTCCATTAAGTGTATAGGAATACGTCATCCATCCAGGTGAAGTTCCACTGCGTGCAGTCCTGATATAAGGAACCAGAATGTAGAGAAGCAAGGAGCACAGCTGGGTTGAAAATCTGCAGGAAGGTTCCTGTAGAAAAAATGAATGAAGGGCACAACTCCGTTCTAAAACTGAGGGTGGTTTATTTAATAAGTGCACAGGGACAGAAACACAGCCCACACACCGACATGTTTCGTCCCACGGGACTTTATCAAGGTGTCATCTGCTGTAGGCTCCAGATGTATGGAGGTAATCTCCCACAGTAGAATGGTTTCCTCTCCCCCCAGAAAGATTACACACCAGGCAGGAAGTATATGAAATAGGAACGGGTTTGTTCTCTTCTGCTCCTAGCGCAGACACTTGGCAACTCTGCCCAATGCAGTCACAATTCTGGTCTCAGACTTCAGATGGTCCCTGGACCTTCACTACGGGTGAGGGGCCCCCGCAGCAGTCCTAGCTCTTCCCCAGCCCTCTAGCAGGACCAGAGGTATAGGTAATAACTCACACCCCGAAGGGAAGGAAACCTGGGCCTGCCAGTGCACTGCAGCCTAGTTGTAACACCTTGACTTTCTCAACGGTAGAGACCAACTAACTATAATTTAGGATGCAACCCCCTTAAGCACAGCAGGGGGGGGGGGTACCAGGACTGATATGTCAGTACAGAGTAGAATAGTAGCCACACCCAGCCATGACTACACTCTCCCTCTGGGGAATCCAATGGTCCCTCACTTGGAGTCAAATTTGGTGTACCATCTTACATTTGATAACCTGAAACATAATAATATCACACAGTGTTTAACAGTATTATGCACATGATAACATATCCTGCAAACACAGTACATACAGTCGCATATGAAGTAACAATCATATTGCTGTTTAGACAGAACCCAGGTTCCTCCCAATGTGGAGAACCTAATTACTCAATAGTAATTCTCCGCTGTGTCTCCAAAGTGAAAATCCAATAGGCCTCCCTCTGATCGAGTCTCCTAGCACGATCCCCCTTCTCACTAGATGGGGAACGTACTCAATGCCATTAAACTTGAGATGTCTAGCATCTCCTCTTTCACAGTTGGTACAATGTTTCGGGACTGGATGGTTTAAGCCCTTTTGTTTATGAGCCTCACATGTTCCATAATGCTTAGCTTTAGACAGCTAGTGGTGCAGCCCACATACTGTTTGCCACATCCACTGGTGAGCAAATATATTACAAAGGAAGTCATACAATTTATGAAGTGATGTATCCTATACTCCCTCTTGGTGACTGTGGACTGAAAGGTCTTGGTGGGTTTCATTAATTTGCATATCTTGAAATGAGTACAACTGTATGAACCCTTGAAGAAAGTACTGATGTACTGCACATGTTTGCGATGTAAACAGGCTAGGTGACAAGGAATTTGCAATAATTTTCGCTTTTCTAAAAATCACAATAAATAGTAACAGTGTCGTGACATCACTCTCCCAAATAAAGATCGAATCATCGATGAACCGACAATAAAAGATAAGGACGTCTATAGGGGTTCCTATCTCCAAACACATGGAACGACTCCCACCATCCCATGAACAAATTGGCATAGGATGAGGCAAAGCTGGTACCCACTCCCGTCCCATGTGTCTGGAGATAGTGAACACCATCGAAAAGAAAATAATTGTGTGTTTGTGAAAGTGATACATCAGAATGTTCTAAAAAGTGATGTGCAGCCGCCATACCCAGGGAATGCTGAATAATTGTATACAGCGAGGTTACGTCCATGGACACCCAGAGGTAGTTCTTTTTCCAAACAATAGTTTTCTGAAGTTGATTCATCAGATCCCAACTATCCAGAATAGTGGAGGGAAGGTACCTGGCCAGGGGCTGTAAATAATGATCCACGTACCGTGAAATACCATCTCCCAAAGATCCAGTGCTGGAGATGATAGGTCTCCCTGGAGGGGAGATCAGCATTTTCACGCCCGCACCAGTATTGAAATATGCCAGTTTTTTTAACAATTTCTCACACCATGATGAAGCGCTATAGGCATGAAACGCGTTGTGGGTTTCCCTAGCTCTTTAGGGGTTCGTTCTTTGTATGACCCAATAAAGTCTTTTATGAGGTCGCCTCCTCTGGATCCTTATTTCATTGCATTGTGCTCCGGTTTTTCTATTCTTGTTTCTGCCACATACCGGTAGAGCTAGAATAGGAATATGTGAAAAAAACTGCTTATTTCAGAAAACTGAAATAACCAAGGTTGTGTTTCATTGTGCTATTGTGGAAAGAGCCCTAGTGTACATTTTACATTAGTCAAGAGCAGGGGTGGCCAACTCCAGTCCTCAAGGGCCACCAACATCGTCAGGTTTTCAGGATATCCCTGCTTCAGCACAGGTGGCTCAATCAGTGGCTCAGTCTTTGACTCTCTTCCCTTAGTCCTTCCTATTGCTTCATATAAATCCCAAAAACGGTATGGTGCTCTATTATGTCTTCAATAGCTACTAATAAGCACAATTCCTTCACATAGATAAGTCTCTAATGGTGTAACACCCTGGAGTATCATCTGTATTAACAATTCCAATAAACAGCAACCATCCACTATAATTATCGACTAGCTGGTCAGGATTCCACCTTCACTGCTGTAAGAATACTCACTAAATATTGTCCAAGCATATATATATATATATATATATATCGATGTGGATTAAGTACAGTTGATGTATGGATGTAGAATAATGAACTCACATGCACCTTGAGAAAGAGCGGAAGCTCAAAACGCGTTGGTGGGGGCCCCTGGACTCCGTTATGTAGTTGTTGTCTGAGTATCCATTAAATCATTTTTTATATGGGCTGCACACTCTCTTTGCCATTGTTTTTCTGACAGATGTAAGCTGTGCTCCAAGTTTCCTGTGACCAATATATATTGCTTCACATAGCCACTCACTGAGCTTTCTGGACATGTTGTTCAGTCTGCGACTGAGCCACTGATTGAGCCACCTGTGCTGAAGCAGGGATATCCTGAAAACCATGACCTGTTGGTGGCCCTTGAGGACTGGAGTTGGCCACCCCTGGTCAAGAGTATATTTTTATGGTGACTGTTGGGGTTTGAATTCTAGGGGATACATAGTGGGGAAATCGTGAATCCTCGATAAAGGGTCCAGAAGCTTGATCAGTGTTAATTACAGTACCACTGACTTGAATGGCAGTTAACGCCGATCGAGCCCCACTGCGCATTACTGGAGCTTCCATGTACTGTTTTTTTGTGGGGAGAGAGGGTGAGGTTGAACAATGAAGCACCAACCAGCATGGAAAACAAAACACGTTCTTGTTTCAGTGCACAGTATTAACACATTGCTCCTAATTATTTATTTTGACAAGGTCAGATGATTAGGCTTCACTAGAATAAAAAGAAAAAAATCAATTTTTTGTTCTAATGCGCAGGAATTAAAAATATGTTTCTTAGATAAGCTATATTTGTGCCAGCTCGGACTGAATCGTTTCATTTGTAAACAGGGGAGAGAGGAATAACATAGTCACATGCTACAACGGATATATATACGGTACTATTTGCAATTGTTCATTTCTTATCTCTTCCTTAGTCCTTCCTATTGCTTCACATAGCCATTCCTTGAGCTTTATGGACAGATGGCTCCTTTACACAATGTTAAGAGCCCTACAGTCTAAATGCCCCTTTCACATCATTTAAATGGCATAACAGCTAATTTGGCAGCTTTATATAGCTAACTTAACGTTATTAAAGTCTACCAAGCATGTTATTCTTTTATTTAGTTTCTTGGTCTCACATCTCTCATCAATATCAAGTTGAGATTACAGGCGCCTATGTAAATAACCGGTAGCCTTCAGAAACCAGTTGATTGATTGTGACTTTAATGGTTTGTAACTGCAGTTTATTTAGCAAGTCAGCGTGTTATAAGTTCATAGTACTGTAAATTCATATAGTCAGCAAGTGAAAGATGAGCAGTGAAGCCTAACAAACTAATATTTGCAACTAGGACTCAACCAAGCCCGAGTGAGAGATTACTGACATACAGTGTGATAAAGTTATGTCAAGACATTTTGCATCCCTTTTTCACTGAATAAACAATAATTTTATTTCATATAGCACAGTCACACTCCGTGACGAGCTTACGATATATGTGCTTGGTGCCTGAAGCACAGGGAGATAGTGACTTGCCCAAGGTCACAAGGAGCTGAGATGGGGAATTGAACGCGGATCCCATGATTTAAACTCAGTCACTGTTTACAGAGCCACTCCTGATATTAATAGGGTATGTGTCATCAGTGGTCCAGGTGCTCAAGTGCTAGGTCCAGAATATGATGATCAATATCTGATAATCAGCGCCACAGGGCATATAAATCCACAGTAGCAATAATAATGAAGATGAAAGTCAGTGGTGGGTCTGATGAAATTCTCTTGAGTGAGGTACAAATGTTTCCCTGAAGGTGGCGAGTGGTACAATTACTACACCCTTCCCCTCCTCATTGGGGTAGTCCTCAGAATAGAAATAACCAATTCCGTACTCCCTGTATCCTCCCCAATCTGTGTCTCCTTCACCATGCAGCCGGTAAAGAGTCCAGAGATGTCCAAAAAAGTGTAGTACAGCACACAGAGCAGAGTCATGAGAATAAAAAAATCAATTTATTAAAGTAAACATTTAAAAAACGGAGGGAATAGCTCTACTACGCTCTAGGGAGCTGGGTGAATACTGTAATAGTCAGGCCCTTCCCATTTCTGGGCACTTACTTTCTCACTGATTTGTAGTGTCACTTAGTTTCGGAAAGTTCATCTCATTGGTAACCAGCAGCGATGTGCGAAACTTTCCAAGATGCATTTGCAAACGTTTTTCATTTTATTTATTTTTATCGAAGTCGATTCCTGGCGATTCAGTTTGCAGAAATTTCATTGGCTAAAAGTTTCTCATAAAATCGCGCATTTCCACCATCAATTCGCTGTTTGTGATCCTCCAAGCATTTTCTCCTCCCTCCCACCATCCTCCCGCCTGCAAACCCCATATATCAGGCTCTGGGTGGAATTTAGCTTAATTAACTGAAATGCTTGACTAATTTTGACTGCACTGTGACTCAACTCTGACTGATTTGCAGCTTTGTTCGTGGAATGAAAGGGTACATTTTGCGAGCTTGAAAGCTTCGCACATCTCTAGTATCCAGTCTTGAAGTTCAGGTACCTTCCGTCTTCTGTAACATTGATGGGAAGGACCACATAGTTCAGACGAGTCTCTCATATTTCTCCCTCTCTTTTTTGCACAGTCTCAATTAACGGCACTCTTCCTGATCATTAGTGAGCAGTTTCATTTAGCTTAGAGAAGGAGTGCGCAAACTGGGGGGGGGGGGGATGCAGCGGTTACAGAGGCCCCACGCTCTTCCCCAAGGCATTTAAATTAAATGCCGGGGGACTGTGCGATGCCTCTGTAACTCACTTAACCGTGATTCAGCCGGCTTCGGGCGACCCGTCACCATGGCGTCAAATGATGCCGCGCGGTCACGTGACGTGATGTCACATGACCCCGCGGCGTCATTTGGCGCTGGCACTAAGTTAAGGGGTGGGGGGTGCGAGCACTGGTGGAGAGTAGCAGATGGGCTCAGCACCAGAAGTTTGCGCGCACCTGGCTTAGAGTACAGCTAAGGCCATGTCACGAATGATCCCATGAGAAAGAAGGAAAATCAATATTAATCTTGTTATTAATCTGGTTATTGGGCAGTCCTAAAAATAGGTTCACTTGAGCTGCAGAAGGCAAAGGTTATTAGGCTGAGCGACAGACGCCTTTGTCCAAATAATACCAAAATTCCTTTGATGCCAGTCACAGGGGAATATCGGGCAATAAAAGAAGTGCTATAACAGGCGTTCATTATCAGTTGCAACTCTAATCCTTGGCTCGTTAGTTCTCTGTCAGCAAAGGACAATGTTACAAAAAACATTCCATACATTGCAAAATACCTGACATTTTATTTCAAAGAGCTGAGTAAGTTTGCTGGCTTTGTCATGTTAAAGGCAGAGTCCCATGGTGAGCAATGTCTCTACTGAAGCAATATGCCATAAGCCGCATGATGCTTTGAAAATACTTTAAATGTTAGGGGGGGGGGGGTGGGGTGGAATAGTTCAGACAGCACAGCATAGTTCAGACAGCAGAAGAAACTGTTTATACATCATCTTAGATCTCATATCACCAGCCGGTACAGCACGTACTTCCGATGCAAGCTCATCTCCCATCACTTCAGAATAAAAGGTGGATTACTAATGACTGTGCGATAAGAGAATGGTCAGCAGCAGTCAAGGGAGATGCCGTCCTAATGGGCAATTGTGAATTGTCTGAATTGGCCATTGACTCCAATAGGGATTTTCTGCCAAAACCGAACTGTCACTTGGGGCAATATAAATTGAGGCCCTTACTCTAGGTCCCTTTACGGCTTCTTCCATTAATAGTATTTACCTAGGTTTGCTAGAGCACATCATTGGTTTTGTCAGTGTCAGCCCGTTTTCATGGTTGGTTGCTGCTGAGGTTCTGGTAGACTGCCTCGAAGGAGATTGGCATTCGATCACTAGTACACAGCATGCATACTGTATGGTAATGTTCTCTCTTAGCCACTAAACGTCCTAAATAAAGCTGTCACGTCTCCTCAGTAGTCCCAATACTTTTTTTTCATTTCCATTTGTACCAGAACCATCTTTGCTGCCTGCAACGCAGTCAAACTCTGCTTGCTGCAGCTTGTGATTGGCAGGACCCGCAAGCAATAGTATATTTGAAAGTGACAGTACTTCAATTGATTGTCCCTGCAAGAGTTCTACAGACTCGCAAGAGGGAAAGAGGAAATTGACAAGAGCTGAAATGTAAGCGTGGCAGCATCACGGTACTTGACGGACTATATACACTGAAGGGTGATGCGGGATTGCGGTGATCATTTTTTTAATTACCACTGTATTCCCTAAGAATTATTTAACCATACCTAGGTTGCTATTTTTTTTCTCATTTGCATATCTAATCATTGTGTTAACTCAGCGTAAAATAACACTAGCGATACAAATTAGCGATTATTCATAGAAACCTGATTTCATCAGTGCTTGCCGTGCAATTGTGGATGGTAGGGGAGATATCCCAGTTTTCTAGGATAGAGTTAGTTAAGTAATTGTACTTCTAACAAAACCCTACGGCAGAAAATTATTTAACCCCGTTGATGCCTGAGGTTACCTGTGCATTGCAAAAGAGTGTATTAAGGGCACCAAAGGGGTTAACACACAACATAAACACCCTACAAATAAAATACAAAAAGCATAATATTCATACAGTATGTCTGAATCTTAAGCCTTTAGTAGCCAGGCATGGGTTGACTATGAACAGCTGGCCACTTGGGCTTGTAAGGGGTTAATATATTGCTATGTTCTGCCATGTTAATGTTACAGTGTGGCGGGAGGGGGTAGCCGGCCTTCATTAAAGGTAAAGCCCGGCTGGCTGGCTGGCTGCCCCTAAAACCGTATGTCAAGGGCTGAAGTGTCAGCTCTTGGGTCTAGTTGTGCGCCTTAATGTATTCTCCTGGATTTCTGTCCCCATTTTACGTTCCCCTGCAGGAATGTAAGCTGGGGGTGCCAGGTGTAGTTAGGATCCCTGTTAGGAAATAGCTGCAGGACAGGGACTTTGGGAGCAGGAGATTAAGGGTGGATATTAGGGAGCAACTAGGGTTAAAAGGTGTATTAAGTGCTGCTGACTGGGGTAGCCGGTAGTACTGTTATGTTACCCACAAATAGTGTATAATTCGCAGGTACCTGTCTGCACATAAGGACGGGGTGGGCTATGGAAGCCCAGTGTAAGTCTATGAGGAATCTGTGCTCTGCGACCATGTTCTAGGGACCAAGTTTTATTTCCAGCCCAAGGTTAAAGCAGAGTAAAAAAAAGTGACCTGTTTTGAGGCTTTTCGTGTTCCCGGTGTTCTAGAGACATGAAACTTCAGGAGTGTAAGTTTTAGGTGGGATATTTGGGTCGAAATATATTCCTTTTGTTTGCAGGAGTTCGGGGGACAAAGTTACCAGAGGTCCAATAATTCTCCCTGACGTGCAGGCGTGATTTGCGGGTACGCGAAGTGAATTACACTGGGGCTCTCCAGTGTTTTGTGCCCAGGTATCCCAGACCCATTCCCCTCCCAGGTATAAGGTTCCCCAAGGTCTATACTTTATTAAAGTATGTTTTATAATGTACTAGCTGAGAGCCCCGGCGTTGCCCGGGATGTTTGTGGTGTGGGGGTGGCATTTGGGTGGGGAGTGGTCCACGCGGCCCATGGCAGTGTGCGGTGGTACTGCTGCTGTGGCTGTACTGATGGTGATTGTATCGGTGTGCTGATTTGGGAGGGTTTGTTGCTGATTTGGGGGTGCGGATGTGGGTGTGCCGATGGGGAGGTGCGAAGGTGCCAATGTGTGGGTGCTGATGGTGTTGATGGGGGCTGGGAATGGTGGGGAGCCGAGAATGCCAGTGTGCTGGGGGGGGGGGGGCATGGGATACCGGTGTGCTGATGTGGTGGTGCTGGGGATAGTGTATGTGTGTGTATACGTGTGTGTGTGTGTATATATACACACGTGTGTGTATACATGTGTGTATACATGTTTGTGTGTGTGTGTGTATACATGTTTGTTTGTATACATTGTGTATGTGTACGTGTGTGTGTATACATGTGTGTGTGTATACACGTGTGTGTGTATACACGTGTGTGTGTGTGTGTGTATACACGTGTGTGTGTGTATACACGTGTGTGTGTGTATACACGTGTGTGTGTGTATACACGTGTGTGTGTGTACACGTGTGTGTGTGTATACACGTGTGTGTGTATACACGTGTGTGTGTATACACGTGTGTGTGTGTGTATACACGTGTGTGTATACACGTGTGTGTGTGTGTGTATACACGTGTGTGTGTGTGTGTATACACGTGTGTGTGTGTGTACACGTGTGTGTGTGTGTGTGTGTACACGTGTGTGTGTGTGTGTACACGTGTGTGTGTGTGTGTGTACACGTGTGTGTGTGTGTACACGTGTGTGTGTGTACACGTGTGTGTGTGTACACACGTGTGTGTGTGTGTGTGTACACGTGTGTGTGTGTACACGTGTGTGTGTGTGTACACGTGTGTGTGTGTGTACACGTGTGTGTGTGTGTGTACACGTGTGTGTGTGTGTACACGTGTGTGTGTGTGTGTGTACACGTGTGTGTGTGTGTGTGTGTACACGTGTGTGTGTGTGTACACGTGTGTGTGTGTGTACACGTGTGTGTGTGTGTACACGTGTGTGTGTGTGTGTACACGTGTGTGTGTGTGTGTACACGTGTGTGTGTGTGTACACGTGTGTGTGTGTGTACACGTGTGTGTGTGTGTGTACACACGTGTGTGTGTGTGTGTACACACGTGTGTGTGTGTGTACACGTGTGTGTGTGTGTACACGTGTGTGTGTGTGTGTGTACACGTGTGTGTGTGTGTGTACACGTGTGTGTGTGTGTGTGTACACGTGTGTGTGTGTGTGTGTACACGTGTGTGTGTGTACACGTGTGTGTGTGTACACGTGTGTGTGTGTACACGTGTGTGTGTGTGTGTACACGTGTGTGTGTGTGTGTACACGTGTGTGTTTGTGTACACGTGTGTGTGTGTGTGTGTACACGTGTGTGTGTGTACACGTGTGTGTGTGTACACGTGTGTGTGTGTACACGTGTGTGTGTGTGTGTGTGTACACGTGTGTGTGTGTGTACACGTGTGTGTGTGTGTGTACACGTGTGTGTGTGTATGTACACGTGTGTGTGTGTGTGTGTGTGTGTGTACACGTGTGTGTGTGTGTACACGTGTGTACACGTGTGTGTGTGTGTACACGTGTGTGTACACATGTGTGTGTACACGTGTGTGTGTGTGTACACGTGTGTGTACACGTGTGTGTGTGTGTACACGTGTGTGTGTGTGTGTACACGTGTGTGTGTGTGTACACGTGTGTGTGTGTGTGTACACGTGTGTGTGTGTGTGTACACGTGTGTGTGTGTACACGTGTGTGTGTGTGTACACGTGTGTGTGTGTGTGTACACGTGTGTGTGTACACGTGTGTGTGTACACGTGTGTGTGTGTGTGTACACGTGTGTGTGTGTGTACACGTGTGTACACGTGTGTGTGTACACATGTGTGTGTGTGTAAACGTGTGTGTGTGTGTGTACACGTGTGTGTGTGTACACGTGTGTGTGTGTGTGTGTACACGTGTGTGTGTGTACACGTGTGTGTGTGTGTACACGTGTGTGTGTGTGTACACGTGTGTGTGTGTGTACACGTGTGTGTGTGTGTACACGTGTGTGTGTGTGTGTACACGTGTGTGTGTGTGTACACGTGTGTGTGTGTGTGTACACGTGTGTGTGTACACGTGCGTGTGTGTGTACACGTGCGTGTGTGTGTACACGTGCGTGTGTGTCTACGTATACGTGTGTGTACGTGTCTGCGTGTGTCTGCGTGTCTACGTGTGTCTACGTGTGCCTGCGTGTCTACGTGTGCCTGCGTGTCTACGTGTGCCTGCGTGTCTACGTGTGCCTGCGTGTCTACGTGTGCCTGCGTGTCTACGTGTGCCTGCGTGTCTACGTGTGCCTGCGTGTCTACGTGTGCCTGCGTGTCTACGTGTGCCTGCGTGTCTACGTGCGCCTGCGTGTCTACGTGCGCCTGCGTGTCTACGTGCGCCTGCGTGTCTACGTGCGCCTGCGTGTCTACGTGTGCCTGCGTGTGTATGTGTACGTGTGTGTGTCTACGCGTGTGTGTCTACATGTGTGTGTATACATGTGCCTACGTGTGTGTGTATATACGTGTGTGTGTACGTGTGTGTACGTGTGTGTACGTGTGTAGGGCAGGGAGGGTGGGGGCGAAGGGCAGGGAGGGTGGGGGCGAAGGGCAGGGAGGGTGGGGGCGAAGGGCAGGGAGGGTGGGGGCGAAGGGCAGGGAGGGTGGTGGCGAAGGGCAGGGAGCGAAGGGCAGGGAGGGTGGGAGCGAAGGGCAGGGAGGGTGGGGGCGAAGGGCGGAAGCGAAGGGCAGGAGTGAAGGGCAGGGACGGGGGGGTGAAGGGCAGGGCCGGGACGGGGGGGTGAAGGGCAGGGCCGGGGGGGGGGGGGCGAAGGGCAGGGCCGGGGGCGAAGGGCAGGGCCGGGGAGGGGTGAAGGGCAGGGCCGGGGGGGGGGAGGGTGAAGGGCAGGGCCGGGGGGGGGGGGGTGAAGGGCAGGGCCCGGGGGTGAAGGGCAGGGCCGGAGGGGGGGGGTGAAGGGCAGGGCCGGGGGGGGGTGAAGGGCAGGGACGGGGGGGGGGGGTTGAAGGGCAAGGCCGGGGGGGGGGTGAAGGGCAGGGCCGGGGGTGAAGGGCAGGGCCGGAGGGGGGGGGTGAAGGACAGGGCCGGGGGTGGGTGAAGGGCAGGGACGGGGGGGGGGTGAAGGGCAGGGCCGGGGGGGGTGAAGGGCAGGGCCGGGGGGGGTGAAGGGCAGGGCCGGGGGGGGGGTGAAGGGCAGGGCCGGGGGGGGGGGTGAAGGGCAGGGCCGGGGGGGGGGGGGTGAAGGGCAGGGCCGGGGGGGGGGGGTGAAGGGCAGGGCCGGGGGGGGGGGGGTGAAGGGCAGGGCCGGGGAGGGGGGGGGTGAAGGGCAGGGCCGGGGGGGGGTGAAGGGCAGGGCCGGGGGGGGGGGGTGAAGGGCAGGGCCGGGGGGGGGGTGAAGGGCAGGGCCCGGGGGGGGGGGGGTGAAGGGCAGGGCCGGGGGGGGGGCAGGGCCGGGGGGACGGGACAGGTCCGGGGGGGCGTGAAGGACAGGGCCGGGGGGGGGGAGGGTGAAGGGCAGGGCAGGGGGGGGTGAAGGGCAGGGCCGGGGGGGGGTGAAGGGCAGGGGGGGGGTGAAGGGCAGGGCCGGGGGGGGGGTGAAGGGCAGGGCCGGGGGGGGGTGAAGGGCAGGGCCGGGGGGGGGTGAAGGGCAGGGCTGGGGGGGGTGAAGGGCAGGGCCGGGGGGGGGGGCAGGGCTGGGGGGGGGGTGAAGGGCAGGGCGGGGGGGGGGCAGGGCCGGGGGGGGGGTGAAGGACAGGGCTGGGGGGGGGGTGAAGGACAGGGCTGGGGGGGGGGGTGAAGGGCAGGGCCGGGGGGGGGGGGTGAAGGGCAGGGCCGGGGGGGGGGGTGAAGGGCAGGGCCAGGGGGGGGGTGAAGGGACAGGGCGGGGGGGGGGGTGAAGGGCCAGGGCGGGGGGGGGAGGGTGAAGGGCAGGGCCGGGGGTGAAGGGCCAGGGCGGGGGGGGGTGAAGGGCCAGGGCGGGGGGGGGAGGGTGAAGGGCAGGGCTGGGGGGGGGTGAAGGGCAGGGGGGGGTGAAGGGCAGGGCCGGGGGGGGGGTGAAGGGCAGGGCCGGGGGGGGGGGGTGAAGGGCAGGGCCGGGGGGGGGGGGTGAAGGGCAGGGCCGGGGGGGGGGTGAAGGGCAGAGCCGGGGTGGGGGGGGGTGAAGGGCAGGGCCGGGGGGGGGCAGGGCCGGGGGGGGGTGAAGGGCAGGGCCGGGGGGGGCAGGGCCGGGGGGGGGGGTGAAGGACAGGGCCGGGGGGGGGGGGGTGAAGGACAGGGCCGGGGGGGGTGAAGGGCAGGGCCGGGGGGGGGGTGAAGGGCAGGGCCGGGGGGGGGGTGAAAGGCAGGGGGGGGGGGTGAAGGGCAGGGCCGGGTGAAGGGCCAGGGCGGGTGAAGGGCCAGGGCGGGGGGTGAAGGGCCAGGGCGGGGGGGGGGGTGAAGGGCCAGGGCGGGGGGGGGGGTGAAGGGCCAGGGCGGGGGGGGGGGTGAAGGGCCAGGGCGGGGGGGGGTGAAGCGCCAGGCCGGGTGGGGTGAAGCGCCGGGTGGGGTGAAGGGCCGGGCCGGGGGTGAAAGATCTCTTCCCGTGCGGTTACTTACCTCGCACCAGGCCGCGCTCCTCCTCGGGTTCCTCGGCGGTTCCCCCCGGCGATGCGGAGCTGAGACGCTCAGGTGAGGGGGTGTGTGGGCCGCGGCCCGTGCAGCTCCCGACAGAGACAGCTAGGCCTGAGAGCCGGAGCAGCGTGCGCGGGGATGGGGAGCTGGGGGCGCGGCCTCTAGGCCTGAAGGTGAGAGCGGCGACAGCGTGCTCTGGGGGGGGGAGCACCGGGAGAGCGGGTGAGCACCGGGAGAGAGGGTGCTCTGGGGGGGGGGGGGAGGGAGGGTGCTCTGGGGGGGGGGAGGGGGGAGCACCGGGGGGAGCGGGGTGAGCACTGGGAGAGAGGGTGCTCTGGGGGGGGGGGAGGATGAGCACCGGGGGAGAGGGTGCTCCGGGAGAGCGGGGTGATGTTAAGGTCCATCGGAGTGGTGATAGGGGGTAGTTCCGTTGTTGCGGGCCAGCGGCCAGGAAAGGGGGGGGGGCGGACAGAGGGTGAGGAGGGGGGTGAGGGGCTCCGGAGCAGCATCGTGCGGTGGATGTTCGGGTGAGTGGGGGGGGGGGGTTGAGGGGCTCCGGAGCAGCATCGTGCGGTGGATGTATGGGTGAGGGTGGTGGGGTAGTTTTGGGTGTGCTCCGGGGATGTTCGGGTGAGGGGGGGGGTGTGATGGAGCATCGTGCGTTGTATGTTCAGCAGCGTGTGTTTGCTGTTGGTGTGAGGGGGGGGTGATGGAGCATCGTGCGTTGTATGTTTGGGTGAGGGGGGTTGGTGATGGGCTGCAGTAGCGGGAGAGCTGTGGCGTGCGTTTGTAGTGTGCATGAGGTTGGGGGGGGTGATGGTGGAGGGGGGTGCATGAGGTTGAGGGGGGTGGTGGTGGAGGGGGGTGCATGAGGTTGGGGGGGGTGGTGGTGGAGGGGGGTGTTTGTAAGAGGCAGTGCGGTGAGTGTTAGGTGCTTAGAAGCATTCCCAAAGGTCACTGAGGGGTGGGACAATGTGGCAGTGGTGTTGGCCAAAGGCCAATGAGAGTCAGTGAGGGGTGGGACAGTGGGGTGAGGGGTGGGACAGTGTGGCAGTGGTGTTGGCCAAAGGCCAATGAGAGTCAGTGAGGGGTGGGACAGTGGGGTGAGGGGTGGGACAGTGTGGCAGTGGTGTTGGCCGAAGGCCAATGAGAGTCAGTGAGGGGTGGGACAGTGTGGTGAGGGGTGGGACAGTGTTGAGGTGGAGTGACAGGCCAAAGGTGCAATGCGATTGGCCCTAGGGACACAGGGCATGCAGACAAACGTACAGACATTTCAGAAATATATAGTAGATATACACACCACACATACATATATACACACCACACATTATATATATATATATATATATATATATATATATATATATATATATATATATATATACACACATATATATATATATATATATATATACACACCACACATACATATATACACACACACACACACCACACATATATACACACACACCACACATATACACACACACACCCTGCAGCCCGTTTTTCTCACACACACACACACACACACACACACACACACACACACACACACACACACACACACACACACACACCCCTGCAGCCCGTTTTTCACACACACACACACACACACACACACACACACACAACACACACACACACACACCCTGCATCCCGTTTTTCACACACACACACACACACACACACACACACACACACACACACATACACACACACCCTGCAGCCCGTTTTTCACACACACACACACACACACACAACACACACACACCCTGCAGCCCGTTTTTCACACACACACACACACACACACACACACACACACACACACACATACACACACACCCTGCAGCCCGTTTTTCACACACACACACACACACACACAACACACACACACCCTGCAGCCCGTTTTTCACACACACACACACACACACACACACACACACACACACACACACACACACACACACACACACACACACACACACACACACACACACACACACACACACACCTTGGTGCTGTCTGGTGGCTCTGCAGTTGCAATGCCGGGCAGGCTGCAGCCCCATTGGATGGGAGCGGTCACGTGACCGCTCCTCTGCTTCCCCTCAGAGGTTTTTTTTTTTTTTTAAATGAGCTAGCAGCCCTTGTTTCCCGCTGCTGGCGGCCCTGATCGCGGCGCCCCTCTAGCCAAGCCGCGGCGCACCAGGGCGCCGCGGCGCACAGTTTGGGAAACACTGCTGTACCTGATTCGGCAGTCTGTGGTAGCAGACGTGAAGGTTTTGATAGCTGTGAAGCGTGGCCCCAGAGCAGGTTGAGGATTAGAGGATTAAGTGTTGCAAAAGCAAAGCGTGAGGGGTGGGACAGTGGAAGTATTAGGGCATTGGTGTTGGACGCAGGCCAATGAGAGGTGTGCGGGGGCGGGCATTGGACGCAGGCCAATGAGAGTCAGTGAGGGGTGGGACGCAGGCCAATGAGAGGTGTGCGGGGGCGGGCATTGGACGCAGGCCAATGAGAGTCAGTGAGGGGTGGGACGCAGGCCAATGAGAGGTGTGTGTGGGCGGACATTGGACGCAGGCCAATGAGAGTCAGTGAGGGGTGGGACAGTGTGGCATTGGTGTTGGACGTAGGCCAATGAGAGGTGTGCGGGGGCGGGCATGGCCTGAGCAGGAGTGACAGGCCCAAGGTCCAATGCGATTGACCCTTGGGATTCAGACATACAGTGATTTCACAAATATATATATATAATGTATATAAGCATCTATGCAGTCAACCGGGCATCTACATAGGCACCGGCAGTATACATAGAGTCCCTAGTTCAAAGGAGAAAGGATGTCCAGAGGTGAGTAAACTGTTTAGTGAGCGGGGAAAGGCTAAGTGCCAGTTCAAGAGAACAGGGGGGCACCCCACTGGGACCCCTTTGTGACTGCCAGACCTGGTGGGCCTGCCCAGTGGGTGAAATATGAATTAGCTGGGGGAAGTTGCTTATAGGCACGTTCCCCATTGGCTGATTCATATTTGCCGCCCACCCGGTTTTTCAAGCCGGCATGGCACGACCCTTCCTCTGACATCAGCAGCCAGACGAGCTGCACGTTCTGATTGGCTGGTGGGAAAAGTTCCCATGCTCTGATTGGCCGCTAATCCCTGTTCCATGTTAGGCATTGTGACGATAGTTTATGACAGGTTGTAATTTACACCAAATAACTGGGTTTGAACTGAACGAGGCTTAGATATAATAAAGTATATTTATTCCTTTGGATAGGTGAACACACGATATAGTACAGTAACAAGACAAGAAGTACACTTACTTTGGGGATGGGGATGAGAAGTATGTTGCATAGCAATTCTCTCGCAATCAGGTACAATCAAGATGATATCAGAAGACAAAGGATAAAAGGTGGACACAGTTTATAAACCTTTTGTAACCCTATCCTTAACATTGAGTACAGGTGATTGGTCTTCAATTACCTCTAGCCACTCTTTAACGTGGGAACACATTTTGATACATGCCCCCCTGCATGTTGGCACATGCGCATTAGAACTCTAGGGTCTCATTTCTGTAATCCCACATTTGCATCAGGAATGCCAGCTAGTCTACCAAACGGAATTCCTGGCAGGATACTCTTTGTTGTGAGGTGTGAAATGGGACACTTACAGACTGCTCTGGTTTGAGCCGTCTCCGCCCTCAGGTAAACAGTGAGGGTGACAAAATCCTTTGAACAATACTTAAGTCCTAGACATTGGGTCGCCTCTCTGGCCATATGCTACCCTGGTATGCAAAGGAATTTCCTCTGGGTTTTATCCCTGCTTTGGTACACCGTATTAAAGATAAAACACAAACATATTAAAATATCCGGTTCCGTTGGGTCCAGCGGGTCCAAACTTCCCAGTTCTCAATGCCGGAACTGGGACACCCTATGGTCCAATTTGTGACTTGCTACGACCTTCGGAACCGGAGTTACACAAATACACCTTAAACTGTTTCCTATTTTAATACAAAAAACTCTGCTGTAAATTAAATCACGGTTTTTCACTAAATCCCCATTGAAAACAACGGGCTCCGCCGCCATAAACTTTCAATGGCAAACCGCCGCCGGTGGCGGCTATGGGAATCCGCCGCCATAGACTTTCAACGGAGCAACGCCGCCGTTGAAGTCAATGAGGGTTTTCCGCCATAGCCGGTCAATGGAGATTGGCCGCCATTGGAGTCTATGGGAAAAGTCCCAAACTTTCAAGGGGGTCCATACTCCGTCGGGTTGGTCCAAGAGGGTCAAGGATGGTTCTGCAGTGATGCCGGAGCAGTGACTACAGGTACCCCAAACCCTGATCCTCTGGACCCTCCGGAACCGGAGCTATGGATTCCTAAATTTCAGCTTTTTACACTTAGCCGTTTTCTTGAGCTGTTTCTGCCGCCGCCATTGGAACCTATGGCGCGACCCGCTCTTCTCGGTTCGACCCTTATCGGGGGTCCAGGATTCGGGGACCCGGTTGTGGTCGAGTGGGGGGAGGTCTAGGAACTAGGGACAAAAAGAATTTTATTTCTATGTGCTCTAGAACTGTTTATTCCCACGCCACTTGTCGTTGAACTTGACTGCTAAGTGATCAAAGCTCTCATATAGAAAAAGTATCTGCTTTGCCGTTTTGCGGTTTGGACGGCAGCCAACTCGTTCCTGGAAAGCTCCTTCGAGGAATCTCCATTGAAGTCAATGGGCCCATTGACTTACAATGGGAAACCGCCGCTCCTCCTCTCAGACGCCATCTGCTGGTCTTCACAGGAAACAGGACCAAAACAGCAAGATTCGCCATTGAAACGCATGGAGCTCCAATGGCGGCTTATGGGACCCTGCAAAATGGTGCCTGAAAAGGCGGGAAAATTACACAAAGGGCTATAATCACTAAAGAACTATTAACCCTTGTACTCCCGGATGGATCCTAGTGTGTGCGTGATGCAGACACTGATTAAACCAGATGTTACAATAAAGCATGGGAACAGGGGAATATACATTTTCATGTCATAACAAGGGTTAAATCACATTTCTGGACCTCAGCCCAGTTAACCCCTTGTCTCCCTGGTGAGGTCAGGGGATGGCCAAATGGGGTGCAACCCCTTTAATACCGGGCCACCCCCTCTCTCCCTCTACAGGTATAGGACACAGAGGTCTATGTAAGGGACTGCCCGATCAGAGAGCTCTCTCTCTCAGTCTCTCAGACTTACAGGCAATCTTGGGACTTGGTCCAGTGAAGCGCCAGCAGGCTTTTCCAAGGCGCTTTGCTCGCAATAGCAAAGCACTAGGCATTGAAGTGCCAGGAGAAGCCTAGCCTAGCTGAGGACAAGTTCTGAGGAACAATGTTACTTGCTCCAGGAAAAGAGTACCGTGTATTCCGGGATTTAGAGCGCCCTGTACCTAGTTGAGGTTAATTTTTACCCCCAGACCCACAGTAATTGTGTATTTCTTCTGTATTTTGTATTTCATTTGTGTATTCGCGGCTTATCCGAATAAACTTAATTTTATTCCACTATCTTGTTTTGCCTGGTGAATGATCCCACAAAGGTATAAATGTGTTAAAAGTCCTGGTCTCCTGTGACATACAGTATATACTGTGTTTGTATTACTTATTCTAGCATATGTTTAAAGTGACAAAGGTCCACATAGGGATTCAAATGTGAATCATATGTAACAAACAATAAATAATGACCATAAGCACAAGTTCTTATAAGTGCCATTATTATATTTTTTATTTTATTGTATATTTTTTAAATGAAGATGCTTTCTTTTAGGGTTAGAGGTGTTCTCCCACCTGTTAAACTGAGGGAGTTTTCCAGCTCTAGAGGCTCAGTTTGGCAGCAGATTGGAACAGTGTCCGGTGACTACTACCAGTCTTTGCATGTTACAGACTGCATACGCCAAATGAGTGCGTGCGGTCCCATGCTGTCATCGAGCATGTGAGGCTAAGCCACCCCCGCCATTTCCTATATTTGGATCAGAAGATGGTGCCATCATTACAGTGCACCAAATCTCACATTAGCCGCTTAGTTGCATCTCCTCATTTGGGTGACGATGGAGAGCCAACCTCATCCTCACCTGAAAACAATGGCTCAGTCCCAATTTAAGTGATGGTGTGCCCTATAACTTATAAGTGCAGATGTTCCCAGACACGAGACCCCGTTTTCCCTCCTCTTCACAATAGCACAACACAAACAGGTTTACACAGGTTACACACAAATGACACAGTCACAGAAGTACATTTATTATACTGTTCATAAAACAAATACCTGTATACTGCTGTACACTGCTGCTCAGGGAGGCGCGCTTTTGCCCGGTCACGTGGGCGGTGCGGCGCGCTCTGGTGACGTCTCTGGCAGGCTGTGTGACATCTGGTGGTTGCCGGGGGTCGGACTCTAGGAAGTGGAGCTGGCTGGAGCGGAGCGTGCTGCTGTTGCTGTGTGACACCGGGACTTCACCGCCTCCCTATAGTACTCCCTGCTGCAAGAAACTTATCCGCCCCCCCCCCCCCCGTATACAGTTTCCCCTCAGTCTAATCCCCCCCCCCCCGACCCCTTGCATATAGCGCCTCCGCAATGGCTGACCCGAACTCCATGTCCGTGGTGTCGGATTCCCAGCATGCTGCAAAGCTGCTCCAGGTAAGTCCTGCGTGGGGGTGCACTGCACCTCCGGGTCTGGGACAGCTGGGAGAGTTAGCCCAGCTCGCCCCCTCTGGCGGACATGGAGCCCCTGATCGCGACCAAAAAAATTTTTTTTTCTGCGATCCGCTTATAACACGATCGCATTATGCGGACCCCAAACCGCGTTATAACGGGATTCCGCTGTATTAGTCCCAGTGTCCAATGTGGAAGCCACTTAGGCCAATATTATTCCTAGCATTGCGTAGGAGCTCTTATCTCAAAATAGCATTTAGGCCGCGTTTGGGACGCGATCGGGACACGGATTCCCACATTTCCCTCCACTGCCGCGTTGACAGTACGTCTGGCTACATCTGTACATCTGTACATGCAATTTAGAGTTAACACCTGTTAAATTAGCCCATGGACAGACATACTATAGAGAAATAACCTGTTACATAAGCACACCTGCTGCTGTATGTGCCATTGCAGTCAAATTGAGTTGCTGTGCAATAGTGCCCCGATTAGCACTATCACAGTTCAATGAATATCCCCCTTAGAGTGAAACCTATCACTTTACATTGGAAGACAGATTTGTTTGTTTTTTTAACATATGAAGTCTCAGAAAGTGGCAATCTTACTTCCTTTCCCAAACAATGTTTCCCATTGAAATATCAATTGTTGTTCAGAACCCGAAAATTCCAATATTTCAGTTCTCTTGGTCCTTTGGGCCTTAAGATCTATGTAAATAATGGTATAAACAACTTTTACATTATTTTATGAATATTTTATGATTTTATATATGTATGAGTATATAATCACATTATATCTATAGCATATGCCTACATACAGCAGGTGTATATATAATATACAGTATATTAATTACACGTGGTGCCTGTGTACTACTGTCTAATGTAAAGAGTAGCGTTGCCTAATTACATTTTACACCTTTTTTTATTATGTTGTCTGATAGTACAGTGACCAACACTTCAACCTGCTTCCCATATCCTTACTAAACAGTACAAATCAATAGATTTAATCATGCATCAGTAATATGGATAGTTGCTGTATACTGTATTACCATGACCAATTATTTCAGACTTTGTTACCGTCCACTGGCAGCTATTTTCCCAGCCCATTTCCTGCTAATAAAAAAATGGATTTGTTGATTAAAAGAACAGAATGCCTATTTTGGTCTGGTTAGCTTTTCCATTTACCATTGCTCATTTTCCGTCAAGCTGCTTTCCTCTGTCTGTGATTAACAATGTGTATAACGCACTGAATCTAGACCCTTTCAAAGTTTTTCTTATCTTTCCATGCATGTAATAGGCTATTACTGTTTGCTGGGCTATGCTGTATTGTACTATACCGGCACAGCCCTTTCATACTAAGGATTATCAGGCATACAGGAAACTTGTAATTTCTAATCAGATAGGCATATGCAATTTTAAAAGTCCTTTAAACCCAGACATATGTTTGTATGGTAATGTATGTTATAATGGGAACGCTTCTGAATGGGGATTTTAGATTTTGTTGCAGACTAATATCTAGCTGTAGACCCATCTGTAGGACCGAACACAACTGTCGCTGCAAAAATCTCTCATACCCTATCGAGCGGAGGCAGAACTGTCTTAATAGACTTGTCATTCACAGGTGCTCGGCAAGAGCTGCCATTAAAAAGGTGGGGTGCACGAGCTTGAAATCAGAGAGGACAGGTCACAAACCTCCACGTTGTTTTATTTCAACCTCGCCCATCCCACCTTTTTAGTGGCAATTCTTGCTGAGCACCTGTGAATGACCAGCTATTAAGAAGCTCTCCCTCCATTAGAGAAGTTCTGGGAGCTTTTTGCAGGTGCAGCAGTGTTAGGACCAACAGATGTACCACACCGTGACGTGGTTGCAGGCTTAAAATACTTTGGCCAAAGAATTGAACTAAATGACCCTTGCTTATGAGAAGATAAACAGATAAGTATTTAACTACATATTATGTCAAGTTAGATGTAGCACTGAGCCTTTTTGTCTTGTTCCATACATGGTCACAATCCCAGTAAGACTCATTTTGAGACAAATATATATGATGAGGTGGATTTGGGTTCTGAGGGTGCAGGTGAGGTGTGGGTTTGTAATATCTAACTGCGCTCACTCAGTAACTTCCTGATAAAGGAATATTACAGTATGTCTTACAGTATGTCTCCGCTGACACTGTCCCAAATTAACACACACACCTACCAATCCAATCAATTACGCAATTGCCAAGTGCACAGAATGTTCTAACCTAGCCCAGCAATATTTCCAAACACCAACAGCCAATTGTATGTCACAAAATTATTTAAAACCCATTAAATTTCAGGCACGTTTAACAATAAAAAAGAGACTTATTGTGCAACCTTATGCAGTCAAATGTGCTTCTGTATCATACGTTGTATAGCAAAAGTTACTTAATACAAAGTAAACTTACTGTGTCTAAGAACCAGACAGTTACACATTCATGATATGTAAATGAATGCTCAGAATACAGGGAATGCAAATATAATATCGGGAGAACAGCACAAGACATTAGTTTAAAGGAATCCCTGCTCAGAAGATCTTACTATCTAAGACTAAGTTGTCACATCCCCATTCCCGAAAGATGCACACCTGACAGGTTTTTACCATAACCTGCATTCAATTCACTTGCATACTTTAGTAATGATTGGATATTATAACAATATGGCTTGTTTGCTGTGCTTGAGGACTAAATAAAAGTACAAGAAAACAAAAATGGCACAATCATACAATTCTGTAAGCAGGTGACGCCACCAACGATTAAGGCAGCACTATACTTTTGAGTTAAACAGCCTAAAAGTAACAATTAAAATGTGTTTGTTAAATAGCTTTAGCCGCTCAGGCATATTTTTTATCAACTCTCTTTGGTTACTATTCCCCTTCCATTCTGGGGAATGTTGCAGGGCCTTGTCTGTACTCTCCTTTTAATGCATGGCTAAACAGACTTGCAGCTCGGCTGAAATACTATTGGCGCATCTAATTAACAAGTAGTGTGAGAATAATTTACGAGACAAGCGTGTATGTTTTATTTTTGCATTGAGTGCCCAAATGGCAACAGACAGGTTTAAATGTGGTGTGTGTGTATATATATATATATATATATATATATATATATATATATATATATATATATATATATATATAAAAGAAAAAAAGAGGAGAGAGCGCACGCCCCATAGCATAAAAAGGTAATTTAATGAGGGAAGGGGGGGTAAGGGGGGTGGTTAAAATGCACTCACAAGGGTACAAGTAATAAAGGCATTGTGTGATTATAATCACCACCATCCGGTTCTTGCTTTGTGTCTTTAATGCAGTCCGGTCTCGGAACAGGATGGGTCCGCGTCCCAGCTAGTAGAGAAGGCCAACGGGTATCATACGTCCTTAGAGAGTTCAGGAAAGTGTGGCTCTGTATTCCTCAAGCCTCCGTAGCATCGGCGCAGATCTCGGTCTGTTCTCTGCGCTGTATGATGACGTAATGTCGTAGCGTCTGACGTAATGACGGTCCCTTACGCGTTTCGTCACTCGGCGGGTGACTTTCTCAAAGGGCGGTACTGAGAGAGGGTCTGTCCGCTATTTAAATACACGAACCAATGCCGCTTAATCAACAGAACGCCCCTCATCAGCTGTTGATGCTTGCAACTCAATACAATTGTCCACAATACTAATACACTCTAAAAGTGCCTAATAAAAACTATTTGCCTCATTGAAGGCCACACTTTCCTGAACTCTCTAAGGACGTATGATACCCGTTGGCCTTCTCTACTAGCTGGGACGCGGACCCATCCTGTTCCGAGACCGGACTGCATTAAAGACACAAAGCAAGAACCGGATGGTGGTGATTATAATCACACAATGCCTTTATTACTTGTACCCTTGGAGTGCATTTTAACCACCCCCCTTAACCCCCCTTCCCTCATTAAATTACCTTTTTACGCTATGGGGCGTGCGCTCTCTCCTCTTTTTTTCTTTTAGATTTCCTGTGGACGTGGTTTGTCCATCTTTGAGAGCAGCCGAAGTTCCCCTGCACAAGTATCCATTTCATTTTGGACTTACAATTGAGGACTGGTTTATCCTTTTTCTTTAGTTATTTGTTTTTTCTTTTTTTAATTATAATAAGCATTTTTATATATATTTTATATGTACACAGTTGTTTAAGTTAAGTGTTTAGTCTTGTTTACATTCCAGGTGTTTTATGAGTATTTGCTAGCTAATTATGTACTATTAATAGGAGTTCATTCTTAATTTATAATCCTATTTTCACTTCATACTATATTACACCCCCCCGTTTTTTATACAAATTTTAGATTAATAGTTTTGATTATACCCAATTGGTTCAGAGGCGCAGCTTTTTCCTTTTGATATATATATATATATATATATATATATATATATATATATATAGGGAACCATGTTAAAAATGGTTTTTGAAGCAAAAAGTGGCTCACTTGCATGTCATTTCCCAGAATCCTTTGCTGCAGTGGAAGTGCTGTGTGCTGGGTGATAATGGTGAAAGGCGGGGTTGCAGACCTGCTGGGGTTGCAGACCTGCCTAAGACATGCAGATGAGCATACAGTTGTGTAGCGGTCATGTAAAATGCCTACAGTCATCTCTCCTGCTGGCAGCAAGGCCTGGTAAGTGTGGGCATGCCAGCAGTAATCATGGAGGTTTTCCCTCACACCCTGGTGGGGTGCCCTGTGTATGGATGGGACTGGTCACATGCTCTGACTTCATGGTTAGTGATGTCAGAGGTGTGTCAGCCTCAGAAGTTACATAAGGCACAGCACTGTGTCTAAAAGTTAGTTCTGCTAAGAGGAGGAAGGAGTGAGGCTGAGAGGAAACTGTGTCCAGGGACCTGGCACAGGGCAGTGATCCCTGCGGGGATAGGGAATCCCTATCTAAGGAGAGATACACCTTTTGAGGGAAGCACAGAGACTGATCATGAGTGGCTAGATTATCTGTACTGCGTGGGGCAGCTAGCCCACTCAAGACAATAAAGATGTTCTCATTCACCAACCCTCTCGTGTACATGTGTGGAGTGAGTGTACAGAGAGGGGCACCACGGAGGAGTTCCTCAACAGGATCATCCCCTTGCGGACGCAGGGACCCTGATGAGGTGGAGGCGCTGCACTCGAACTAGGTGAGACTCAGCACACTACCTCAGCTGCCTGTCTGACGGGTCCTCCCCACACACCATCATGCGGGAGACTCAGGAGTCCTGTAGCCAACAGGTGCACCATCAGGCATATCTACACTGTAATGGGGTCCGGTTAGACCACAGGGGCCAATGTGAGATTGGGTGGGTCAGGCCGGGCCAGAAACACCGTTACATTTGGAGGCGCTGCTGAGAGCAGATCTGTCATCAGGACAGGCTCTAGCTAGGCACACTGGGAAACAGGGAGAGAGTCTGCTGCCACTCTGTGCTGCGTAGGGACGGACCTAGGGGTGGTCAGGGGGCTGACAGGGTATTGTCAGTTCGCAGGGACGACCTAGGGGCCTGAAAGGAGTGAGGGGTTTGGAGCCGGGCTATAGCTGACCGAGTCACCTTGAGGCAGTGCTAGTTGGTAGGATGCCAGAAGGGATAGCCTGTTAACTTGGTCAGGAATCCTGGAGAGGGTCTGCGCTAGGCTGACCAAGAGAGGTAGACGCCCCAAGTACTGCATGGCAGAGCCAGAGTACCTAGCCCATTCCAGACACTCACCGTAGAGAGCACAGACTGGGAGGAAGGAGTCACAGCAGACACTGAGAGAGTGAGCCTAGCCTGAGGTAGTGCAACACTGGGTCACACCTAGATAAGGTACACATGTGGTGGTGCATCTGAAGCTAATCTTTATTGTACTGGTGTGGTGGCTGCCCCGCAGAGCGGAGCCCCATGTACAGTAACAGCAGCGAGAAAATGGCGACCGCAAGAATGGAGGATCCGCGCGGTGCGGATAGTCCAAAATGGCGGACGGGGGCTAATGGAGAGAGCGCACATGGTGTGTGTGCGTGTAAAGAGGACATGGGACAATTGATGAAGCGGTACTTCAGTCTTCGTCAGGATGACGGAGAGGATCTACCTGGGTTCCTCCTGCGGATTGGAGCCGTCTTACAGGAGATGCGAAAGGGGGATCATATTAAGGCCACTGAGGTGGAGGTGTACTTTTGTGATCAAATCCTGAGAGGAGCGATACCTGACCATCCTGTCGTGGCTAAGATGCGGTGCTCCTGGATGCGGGGTGTCCCCCTGTCCTTCGGGAGGCTATTGGGTGAGATAGAGGAATATGAGGTTGCAGCTGCTGCGAATATGGATTGCAGAGCGATCCAAAATGGCGGTTCCCGCTACCCGGGGAGACCGCGTGGGCCAGTTGCAGAAAATGCTGCAAATGCAAAACTTGCAGAAAGTTGTCCGGGATTGGCGCCAAAAGAAGAATTCCACCCTGTTGGGGATAAGGGCGCGAAATCGGAGGCCACGCCCCCCAGGACTGTGAAAAGTTCAGCCCCTGTGCCGGGGCATCCAATTAACTTGTGGGACCCTCCCCAAATATTCACCAGGGGGAGGGGTCTCTATCTCTGCCAGCCAAGACCCGAGTTGTCTGAGGGAGGAGCTGGGTGTGAGCTTCCTGTCCCACAGTTGCGAGCTGGTGAACAGGAGAGACCACTGTGCAAAGTGTCTCCCGTAACCAGCACAACAAAGAGCGAGATGGACATTGGGGTATATCCCTATTTATTGCCAGGAGGCTCCCTGGTAGTAAAGGCGGGGGCGGACACAGCCATGCTGACGGCTGAAGCCCCGCGTGCGGCCTGCACCGAACCAGTTGATCCCGGAGAATGGGGATCGCTCCTAATGATCAGAACGGAGCCTGAAGAGAGAGGGGTCTACAACCGCGGTGAGAACCCGGAACCTCACCGTCGGTCCCCTGCGGGAGTGCCACTCCCCGAGTCGGAGTTCGGCTCCTCGGAAGAGGAACAAGCGACCCTAACGACGGTGGTGATGCGCCTACCGGCGGACCACTACAGCGGTGCGGGAAAAGAACCGGCACTTACCTGTGTCGCGGCGGAGCGGAGTCTCGTGTCGCCGGTGCAGAGACAACCGGAGCGGCGGAGTCCCACGGCCGTGGTGACTTACAGCGTGGAAGGAGAAGATTCCATCCCGAGTCAACGGAGCGGTGAGATACATCCTTACCCTCCCCAGGCGCCGGTGGTGGCAACGGAGGAGGAAGGCCTAGCCCAGGCCCGAACGGAGCGGAGAGCAGAACCATCACTTCCGGCGGCGGATGTCGTTGTGGAGGAAGAGATCCCGCTTGGGGATCCATCGCAAGATGGTGGAGTATCCGGTTCCGGTGATGACGTCACTTCCGGCGGAGGTAGCGGAACGATCGGAGAGATGACAACAACGCCTCGGCGATCGGGCCGTGCTTCCCGATCACCTGTGTCAACAAAGAGCTGGCAGGCTGCGAGGAGAGCTGAGATGGGTGAGGCCCAACCAGCGGCACGTCCGCACAATGATACGGGACTATCCGAGGGCAGAGAGCGGGTCGGAACCCCGCGGATGCCCATTTCCTGTCCCTATGCCCAACCCCATGCCCTAGGTAAAGCCCCTGTCCCTGTCACCTTTTCCCGTGGGTTCACGTCCAGTTTGGGAATGTCGGGAGGGTCCCAGGGAACCGGTGAGGAACGGACTGGGGAGAGACTGAACAGTTACGCTTCAGAGGGGGGTTCCAGGGGTGGAGGGCAACTGGGTATGGCATCGATGGCCCGGTGGGTACCTAATGTAACCGATTCGGCAGAGGAAAAGGTACCGGGATCATACCTATGGTCCAAGCCTCGCTCGGAAAGAACCGCGGGGATATCTTCTTGGGGGAATACAGAGGAGGGGGACTCACTAGAATGGGGGTCTGAGGAACGTAAGGAGACCCGATGGTGGGCAGTAGGACAGTTTACACCTGCGCAGAAGAAGAGGAAGATGCAGGAACGATGGTTTCAGATAGGTCAGCATAATATAGAGCCTATGGGGTCTGGGATATTATCTGACCCCGTGGACACAGACGAGCCCCTGTCATGGGTGTTGCCAGGGAGGGCAGGGAACGCAGAGCTGACTAGGAGCAGCCGGGCCGAGAGGGCTATTATAGCTAAGTACAAAGCGTCCCACAGGTTGGAGTACCTGTATGTCCCTGAACCCCTCATGGAAGGAGAAATTGAGTTTAAGATGGGTTCCACTGGTGAGGATAGGGGATTTGGCACTGATGAGGAGGAAGGATCAGGGGAAGAAGATTGGGATCCTGGCGGGTTACATGAGAAGTGTCGCGCAGAGGGTTACAGCATTGCTGCTTTAAGCCCAGTGGACCATGCTGTGCGCAAGCCACCGTAAGAGGGTATGGTAGTACCAGTAATGGATACTCCATCAGGGAGTAATCCGGGTTGTAATCATCCAAAGTTAGGATGTATCTGTTACTATGTGTGATGAAGTTATGTACTGTAATGTTGTGACTAATTATGTATGTCATTCATTTTACAGTGCTTCCTGGAAAGAGGTATACAAATTTAGGTCCCAGTGAGGACGATGGGATTCACCAGGGGGAGAATGTAGCGGCATGTAAAATGCCTACAGTCATCTCTCCTGCTGGCAGCAAGGCCTGGTAAGTGTGGGCATGCCAGCAGTAATCATGGAGGTTTTCCCTCACACCCTGGTGGGGTGCCCTGTGTATGGATGGGACTGGTCACATGTTAGTTCTGCTAAGAGGAGGAAGGAGTGAGGCTGAGAGGAAACTGTGTCCAGGGACCTGGCACAGGGCAGTGATCCCTGCGGGGATAGGGAATCCCTATCTAAGGAGAGATACACCTTTTGAGGGAAGCACAGAGACTGATCATGAGTGGCTAGATTATCTGTACTGCGTGGGGCAGCTAGCCCACTCAAGACAATAAAGATGTTCTCATTCACCAACCCTCTCGTGTACATGTGTGGAGTGAGTGTACAGAGAGGGGCACCACGGAGGAGTTCCTCAACAGGATCATCCCCTTGCGGACGCAGGGACCCTGATGAGGTGGAGGCGCTGCACTGGAACTAGGTGAGACTCAGCACACTACCTCAGCTGCCTGTCTGACGGGTCCTCCCCACACACCATCATGCGGGAGACTCAGGAGTCCTGTAGCCAACAGGTGCACCATCAGGCATATCTACACTGTAATGGGGTCCGGTTAGACCACAGGGGCCAATGTGAGATTGGGTGGGTCAGGCCGGGCCAGAAACACCGTTACAGTTGTATTTACATTTGTGTATATATATATATATATATATATATATATATATATATATATGTATATATATATATATATATATTCACATGGATATTTTCCTTAATAAATCTAATGTTCTTCAGGACTCTACAATAGTTGTGCAGCAGAGAGAGTGATAAATAGCTCCCTTACGTGCATAACAATGTAATGATCACAATCAAATCTAAATAAATTGACAGAATAAAGCACAACCCGAATTTGCAATTTTATAAATAGTCGGTTAATTAGACATTTTGTAGTTGTAACTTCCCTTGTTACTCAAGGGACTCAGAGGTTATTGCTGTGCCCTGTAAGATTCTCGAGTAGTGCAATGGTTAAAGTCAGCTGCAGGTGATTATCACATACTGTACAGCTGCTCATTTAATGACTTGCCAGATGCTGTTAGCAGTGCAGACAAAAATAGTGCATGACAAGGGGAGCTAATAAATAAATGAAGTCGAAGTGCCACAATAGCCATAGCGTTAATTCAATCTCTTTAAATTTGCAGTTGCATAGTAGCTGGTCAGAGACCAGATAGCCTGTCGTGGCAGATTATATTCATTTTATATATATATATATATATATATATATATATATATATATATATATATATATATATATATATATATATATATATATATATATGGGTTTTTCTGCGTATGCACCTTAACCCTGGCTGTGCTCAAAGCTGTGACCATGCAGCAAGCTTAAGCCTATAGGGAACCATGTTAAAAATGGTTTTTGAAGCAAAAAGTGGCACTGCGTGCTCATTTGCGTGTCATTTCCCAGAATCCCTTGCTGCAGTGGAAGTGCTGTGTGCTGGGTGATAATGGTGAAGGGCGGGGTTGCAGACCTGCCTTAGACATGCAGATGAGCATACAGTTATATTTACATATATATATATATATATATATATATATATATATATATATATATATATATATACACACACACACAGTGGTTGACAAATCACCAAAAAATCTACTCGCCACACAAAAAAATCTACTCGCCACCTACTGCACCGACACACTTTATTCGAGCAAATACCCAGTATGTACCTGGCAGATACCTGGAATGCGCCGCTCCTAACCTCTGACAAGCCCCGTTGCGTTTGCCTTCCCAGCCTGGGTTCATGCCTGGCTGACGGGCGGCTGATCTGTTAAATGATAATGATTAGGATTTAATTGGCTGCAATGCTTCGCGTGTCTACCAGATGGCATAAATTCATGAATTGTAATGCAGTATATATATATATATATACTGTGCAGTATTGCAGCCAGCGGGAATAAAATGCTTCAATCCCTGCCTGGAAAATAACCCAATGCACTCGGGCAGAAAACAGTCACAAACCTCAATACACCCGGGTATACCCGAATTCGTGGGACTAGCCGAGCTCGAATAAAGTGTGTCGCCAGTGTAGTACCAAACGTGTGCTGCTTGGGCCAATATTTACTCGCCCGGGGGTTAAATCCACTCGCCCAGGGCGAGCAAATGTATAGGTTTGTCGAACACTGTATACACACACACACACACACACACACACACACAACAAAAGACAGGGATTGCCCAATGCTACATTCAATTGACAAAACATATAAAGTAATAAGTATAAAGTTTAAATACTTCAATAATAATAATAATAATATTTACTTGGTTATTTAGTTAAACCCTTTGGCCAAGGCGTCATAAGCCTGCATACAACGTCAAAGTATAACCAAAATTAATGCAGGTCCTACACTACACTCTGAACCCTTCCCTTTACCTGTGTAAGAGGGGAAAGAACCGTAGTAGGTCCTGTTCTTTGCAGCAAAGTGAAAAGACCTCCCAAGTTAAAAAGGTGCGGAGGAGTGAGCTCTGGGGGGAGGTGCCACCTTCCTCCATTACAACTGTTACCAGTCAGAAATTGATTAACACACATTCCCAGCTACCTCAAACTCCCACACCCACCACATCATGAATATATATTTATGTCAAAAAGAGTGCTACTGGGCGTGGCAAATGTATACAACAAAAGACAGGGGTGCCCAATGCTATATATATTTATTTATTTATTTATTTATTTTTCCTTTCTATTTTTCTTTGTCTGGATCCTTTCCCATTCCCAGTCTATCTGTCCGTGTTGGTTGGTGGAATGAGGAGAGAAGTGGTCGGGTTTAAAACAAAAACGTGATTGCTCATTCCGGTGAGTTATTGTTGGACATCCCTATATTCAGGCCAGATGGGTGACATGAGAGGGTGTGCAGCAGAAAACAGGAACTTTCCTTGGATGCATGCTGCCCCGCTGTCTAAGTTTAGTATAAGGCTTGTTTTCCACTTCCCAGCTGCCCTCATTTCACTTCTGCCTTCCTTTTATCAGTTCTAAAGTCCAACAATATATAGGATAATCCCCAATGTCCAAATGGAAGAAAAAGCAGCACTCCAGGAACTTGAAGACATGGTATCAGCTTTATTACATCTCCAACTTTCACTGTGTTGAATTGAAACGTTGGAGATGTAGTAAAGCAAAACCGCTTCTTCAAGTTCCTAGGGTGCGGCCTTTTGTTGCATTTGGACATTAGGGATTCTTCCTTTTGATCTAAGCACCCACAAGTATTTCTTTGATTATGGGTGCAAACGCATTTTTCATTGAGTAGAGTCCACAACATGGCATTCTATTTAAGATAGATAGCTTCAGCCAGTCGTATGTAGTATGCAGTATGCAGTTGCTATAATTCCATGCAGAGAACTTGTGCAGTTAGCTCTTGTAAACTTTGTTTTGGAAGGGAGGTATCCAATCAGGACTAGTAAAAGCTACCCTATCTCAGTGGGGTCCAACCTCAACCTTAGGGGCTCCAAATCAAATAGACTTACTGCTGCAGTAGTCTAAATAGCATACAGTACTTTAATGACTTGAGAGGCTGTGGAGCCATTTTGCGTCTCATAAAAATAAGACCCCAATTTAGCGTTGGCCAAAAATAGGGACAAAAGACAGCATATGTTGTGTTTGTTAACATACTGTATCAACTCAACGGGCAGAATGTAAACGTATCTATTCCTAATTTATTTAAATCGGCTAAACCTGGGCACACACATTAAGTAGCACCTGTTTTATATTAGAGTTCAATGTAGAGTTGGATTAATGGCTGTTCCTAATTTAAGACCCATTCTTGATTATGCACCTATGGAAACAGATGCTACTCAGGCTACAAGATCAGAACCCAACATTAGCAGCACTGAACATTTAATGCCACCGCTATTTTGGCGATTACGTGTTAACTTTAAGCCTGTCTCCTTGTATTAACCATACGGGTGCCGGAAGGGTTGCGGCAGGAGGGTGCCCCAGCCCCTCCGGTGCATCGCGGTCACATGACCGCTCCTGTGAGCGATCACATGATCGCGTGGTCACTGAATTTGTAAACAGAAGGATTCCAATCCCCCGTGTGCCAGATCACGTTCTGCGCTCCGTAGGATCGCCCTGGACAAAGAGTTGTAAAAGGCCACGAAGTCGCCACTACATCATGAGACCCTTGGAGTGCCAGACTTAATAACGTAGTGACTACATCTTAGGGCACACAAAGGGTTAAGCCTACTACAACTTTTGATTACCAACATGTGTTTACTGCTATAAAAATATTCATTAATATTGGCTACAATGGATTGTGTGCTCTTTTGTTGACAAACAAAATGTAAATGTATTTCTATACATAACATTTCCATCCTAGTTGGAATACACGAAGCATTTTTGTGATTATATTCTTTATGGGCCAGAACCACCAAGCTCTGTTAAATCAGGGATCATAGTGTGGCGTACCTAAACCAGTAACAGGCATTATGTTCCCTGAGTTAACATAGTATTCTCCAAGCTAATCACACGCAAAAACAGCGTCTGAACTAAATCTTATTAGCCTAGGCTTAAACTAAGTCATGTTATTGTATGATAACGTTGCATTATCTTCCCAAAGCGTGACGTTAAGTGTGTATTAGTGTTACTCCGATTCAGACCTTGCAATATTAGTCAAATCCTAGACTATGTTGTTACAACACCCATGCCCTGCAAAACCCCTATATATAAGGCCTCGCTTATAGTCCTGGCTACGATGACGCAATGTCGTGACGTCATCCATCGCTGTTGTAGCAGCGTTTTTTGCCTATAGTGTACGAGACTAATGAAAAAATAAATTTTCATTGACTTCAGGGATTTTGGTCGCGCCTACTATAGGCTATGCAATGTTCTGATAACGCCTCATTTGCATGTCATTTGCATGTCATTATCATGAACGGCTGTCATAGTTAAAGTGAAATGCTCTTTACAGGAGAAAACATGGATTAACCTTACGTTATTGTCCTGTAAGGATTCACATTAGTCTTAAATTGACGCTAAGTTAGGTTAACATCACGTTTAATGACTTAACTGAGCTTGGAGGATGTGACTGAAATAGCAGAAAACTTTAAATAAAATCAGGGTGGTGGGCAAATCAGTTTATCTTGTGCTTGATAATTCTCATTGCGAATGAGACAGAGAACAAGGAGGTTGGGCTGTAAGTACTATATAAAGATTGCTGCAAAGGATCTGCTTTGTAGTTACTACTTCTGAACTAAAGTAAGATTGTGCTTTACTGTAGTGAATATAGAAATGTATAACCATGGATTTATATTTTACGTGGATATTTGAAAACGGTTCTGCTTCCACTAAGCCATTCATCTAAATCTGTATCTATTCCCTTGTAGAAGACCGGTAAAGACCAATCAATAAAGATGACAAGTCTTTGGTAATGATATTACAACCTAACAGAGGAATAATGCACTAATGCGTTTTAAATGCTGTCGTTAAATACTGTCGGAAGTCAAAGCAAGATTCAATACTGGGAAAAGTAGTAATGAATTGGATCAGCTGAGATTCACAATAAGAAACAAGATCATTGTGTTATTTTTTTCTTTTGTGCTTGGTTTTTGCATCAGTAATATGGTAACAAGCTTTGTTAGTTTTAATGTTTCGCCCAATGAACTGTTGTAGCTTTGACAAAAAGCAGCAGTTACCTTCAGCAAGCCTGCTTTTTAAGTTTTTTTATTGAAGCTGAACTGGGGAATCTTTGTTCTATGACCGTGTTACTTTGCGAGACTTCCCTAATACAAAAATGTTTTAACTTTTTAAATATTCATTTCTCTTGTGTAACAAAGTAAATGCAAAGACGCCTTCTTAGCCAACACATTTGTAGTGTTTGAACAAAATAAATAGCCAAGAGACCAATTATTTCAGCTTAAATAAAAACAGCAAATCACATTGACTGTCGATTTAGTAGTGTTAAATCATGGGTTGTAACTCAGGATCTCTGGAGATGGTTCAACAATTATATCTGTTCAGTTAAATATGCAGATGTGAGACCAAACAGCCACTCATTTCTGTATATATTTTTTATGCTTGATTAGTGTCTCAGTCCCTACAAAGAACTTTGTCCGTGTTGAGCCACCTAATTTAAGACAGCGTTATAAAATATGCCTTCATGTCTGACATGAGTTTCTGAGATGATTTAATGATTTATTCAAGAAAACGTTAGTTTCCTATCTTTTCATTCTATTTTTCTCTTTTGTTTAACGTTGTTAGTTTTCTGGACCTGAAGAAGACTAGATGGAGCAGGACGTGGAGAGCCCCATCTCTGTCCGGCAGCCCAAAAAGTTGCCAAAACAAGCTCGGGAGGATCTGCCCAAACAAAAGTGCAAAAAAATAAAAATCCAGAGGTATGTTCGCAAGGATGGGAAGTGCAATGTCCATCAAGGAAACGTGCGAGAGACCTATCGCTACCTGAGTGACATTTTCACAACTTTGGTGGATCTGAAATGGAGGTTCAACCTGTTTATTTTTGTCTTAGTTTACACTGTGACTTGGCTCTTTTTTGGAATGATATGGTGGCTTATTGCTTACATTCGAGGAGACCTGGAACATATCGGAGACAAAGCATGGAACCCGTGTGTGGATAACCTCAATGGGTTCGTCTCAGCTTTTTTATTCTCAATAGAGACGGAGACAACCATTGGCTATGGCTACAGGGTTATCACGGACAAGTGTCCCGAAGGGATCATACTTCTGTTAGTCCAGTCAGTTATGGGTTCTATTGTCAATGCTTTTATGGTTGGTTGCATGTTTGTGAAAATATCCCAACCTAAGAAAAGGGCAGAGACTTTGGTCTTTTCTACCAACGCTGTCATCTCCATGCGGGATGGGAAACTGTGTCTGATGTTCCGAGTTGGTGACCTTAGGAACTCGCACATCGTGGAGGCATCAATACGAGGCAAGCTAATCAAATCCAAACAGACAAAGGAGGGGGAATTTATACCATTGAACCAGACAGACATCAATGTCGGGTATGACACTGGGGATGATCGCCTCTTTTTGGTTTCCCCGCTGATCATAAGCCATGAAATCAACCAACATAGTCCTTTCTGGGATATTTCAAAAGCTCAACTACCCAAAGAGGATTTAGAGATTGTAGTCATTTTGGAAGGGATGGTGGAAGCGACAGGTAATATGTTTCTTTAATATTTTCCCTCATCCATACAGTAGCTGCAGTTAAGTTTCATTGCATGCCGGCTGTAATGATATTTTCTTTCTGCATTCAGTCGTGAAAATGAAAACACCATAGTCCAGGAGACCTCACCGAGTAATAACATGTCATACGGTGTGTCATTGGAAGGGTCTGCTGGTCATCGCTCTGCAGAGTTTACAAGCAGTAGAAAGGTTAAAGATCATGTTTCCCAAGATTATATTGTTTAGAGAAATAGTTTGAAATTACAGTCTTTCTTTTGGTATTTGCATGAAATATCACAATATCACTACCTAGTCTGTTTTACAACCCATCTTTTAGATGTTCATCTACAACTGTGTCGAGTGTGATGCACTAAAAAGGGAAGATGCTATTTTGACATTTCTTGCTAAATCGTATGAAGTTTCTCCATTGTCACAAACTATAAGGCTGCATCCCTGCTAGCGCTGAGCGGGCGACGCTTGCAGCGATTACTTACATATATAGATATATGTAAGTCCCCGCTCCCGCTGTGCGCGCTCACACATGCTCACAAGCGCCCGGCAAAAAAAACTACTTTCCAGTGCGCTCAACTACACGCAATGCTCCCCACCCGCGTGCGTGTAAATGCAGGACACCCGGCGCTCATGCTTGGAGCGCTGTCCAAGCATGAGCGCGCTCAGCACCAGCGGGAACTCAGCCTTAATCACTAATACAGCAATAGAAAATAGTTTGAATAGAAGGAATGGAGGCGGAGTGGTTAGGAGAGAGAATCGCACTATGGGTGGCATATTTCCGGTGACTAATAACTATTTATACATGTAAGCTTTTATCTTAGCTGAGCTTTTCAGGTTTCATTACAAACTGAATTAGAAATGACACAGCAGATGAAAGACAAGAAACTATTTTGTTAGAAATGTCTGCTTTGATCTACAGTAAATGCACCCCCCCCCCAGAAAAGACCAATCATGCATCATTAACACTTAACCATTGCTAATAATTAAGTGGTTTACAATAACCGTATAACTTCCTTTATTGTTGGCAGTATAAAACATTTTACACATGTGTAGCCCCGGTCCCCGGCGGCTCCTAGAGACCCCCCTCCTTTGGGGCAGCGCGGTCGCAGGTGCCGCCGGAGCCAGCGACGGACACGCTGGCTGCTTCCAAAGGTGGGGGCCGGAGCAGGGAGCGGTGAGAGCCTTAGGAGGCTCGGCGGCGCACCCGGCTAGAGGGGGCCGCCATTGTAGTTGCGCGCGCATGTGCCGGGGTCGCGCATGCGCGGAAGAAGCCAGGGAGTTGCGGCAGCCATTGAGTAGTCACGCATGCGCAGTGATAAGCGCGCGAACGCTAGCCTACCAGGGAAGGCTCTTGGAAGGGACTACAAGTCCCATGAGCCTCATCAGCGCCCCATGTGATGCCAGGGAGCCAATAGGGCTGAAGGATTGCCCTGCAGACAGGAATAGATACATTTTCGCTGGCTTGAAGCTTGTTAAGCCGTTGGCGCCAGGAGAAGCTAGGGGAAGGAGGTAGGGTGCAGGAGTCAGTGACTCCCTGCACTAGGCCAGCAGCCCCCAAGGCCCCAGCTAGCCCTGAGTCACCCAGTAGTTTGAGTTGTGTCAGGGACAGCCCCCAGGTTAGGGACCCTGCCACTTACTATCTAGAGTCAGTTAGGGGCCCAGCAGACGCTGCGCGTCCGTCCAGAGGTTTGGGCCCAGACCTTCGCTGTTGCTTCATCAGCCATCCGGGTGGGATCGCCCCGGACAGTAGTTCCTGTGTAAAGTCGACATCAGGATCCTTTGTGAAGTTCCTTGGCCGGCCCGGGCACCGGAGTGCCCGGCAGGTAACCTACAAGTGCACCAACGAGTCATATCACATTCACAAGGGACATAGTGGCTGCGCAGTCACACATATCTCTCTCACTTGAGGGTGGGGTTAATACTGTGTGGGGTTACTGAACACTGGGTGGGATCATCCGGTGGAGGTGGAGGTGGAGGTAGCGTCCTGCGAGACGCAGTAGTTAGTGTCTCCTCTAGAGAGGGACACCTGTTATTATATGCAAAAGTACGTTTCCTATGCTCACAAGTAAAGTCATTGGTTGTTTTACATACTGTGTGTGGAGTGATATATATAGTGTCCTGCGAGGAACCACTCCCCCTCTGGTGGGAGCCATCGCAGGTGGAGGCACTGCACCAAGTACGAGGTTCTTCATATTGTGTCATACGTGCCCCAGGCTCTCCGTGGCGGAGGCTTAGGCCTCCTGTGAGCCTAACAGGTAAAGCACCACACTGGGTAATGCATATAGATCCCCGCATATTGGGGGGGAATATGGGTTACATTTTTGGGCGATTGGGGGGGAATATGGGTTACATTTGGAGGCACTGCTGAGAGCAGACCTGGGGTGCCCCAATAGTTGTAGAGTACCAAAAGTACGCAAGGAAAGATGTTACCAACCACAAGCCACGAGGTCCATATCTGGGCCAGTACGGTTCAGGAGCTGTATAGCCAAGTGAAGGCATTGGGGAATGGCCCCGCTCATGAGGAAAGGAGTGCCCTTCTAGAGTCCCTAAAGGAAATCCTGGGCCTAGACAGAATGTCGGCAGATCAGGAAATATGCCGGGCAAATGCCCTACCAGAAGGCTACCCCCTTATGTATGGAAAGAGCCCTAGTGTAGTTGAAAGGACTGTAATCAAAATGGAGGCTCCATCAAGAAATGCTAACAGCGAGTCCCACCTAAAATGGCGTCTCGCACCGAGTCAGGAGAGCACACATGTTGCATGCCACCAGCCTGCACAAAAATGTTTTGCAGAAACTTGTCCGGGTCTGGCGGGCAAACCCGAGCCCCGCCCCAGCGAGGTGAGTGGCTCAGCACAGAGACAGAATATGCCCTTGATAGAATGTGTCCCTCTTTTGGATTCCCCCAGGGGGAGGAAGCTCAGTGATCCCTAGTCAGTAACTTCTGTCCCCCGTAAGAAAGGCAAAAGCTGCCGCAAACAGCATCCTCAGTTGTATGGAGTCTGAAGAAGAAAGGGAGGGGACGTACCCTTTCTGTTGTGCCCAGGTGTACAAAAGGACTTGAAATTGTCTGGTGGTATGGATCTTGACCCCTTTAAGCTACCGGCAGAATATCAGGTGGCAGAAGTGGATGATGAGGGATGCATACAATGTGTCTGTAACCAATGTGACTTTCGAGGTGGCAAATTGACCTGGGGACCCCAGTGTGCCTGCTGCGGAGCACAGTTCCTGAAGCCTGTGTTGCTGCGGCCTACGGAACCCGCCAAGAAGGAAGCGATCGACTTCCATACTGGACATGTCAATCCCGGTAACTCATCTATCCCCCTCACCGACGTTTCGGAGGACACTTGCCCTCTAACCGTGGTTCCAGATCCAGTTCCAGAGTCGGCCCCAGAGCCGGAACCAGCAGAGAAAGATGTGAGTGGCCTCTACACACAGAAGGGAGGTACCCCCTGCTCTGACTTTCACCCCTGGCTGTATAGAGTCGTACGGGCTCCAACGTCAAGCTTGCCACTGGTAGTGTGCCCATGTGTAGTCAAAGATTGGAATGTGAGTGGCTGGGCGGACAGGTCCTCTACACTACCCGTAGCGCTCACGACAACCGTGCTAGATGGGGAGGGATGCCTGTAAGGCTGTCTGAACGAATGCGCTTGCCCCGTCGGTGAATTGACCCAAGGGCCCAAGTGCCCTGACTGTGAGGTACAGTTCCTGAAACCCAGACTGCCACAGCCTACAGGACCGCCAGAGAATGGAGAATTATCCCGTCTCCTGGAGGAAAAGGAATCTCTTGTGAACCAGCTGAGCCGGGGCAAAGCTTCCTTCACCCAGACCATTGAGGAACTGAAGAGGCAACTAGAGGAGGAAACCAAGTCGAAAAATGCCCTGGCGCACGTGCTGCAATCATCCCGGCATGACTGCGACCTCATGCGGGAGCAATATGATGAGGACCAGGAAGCCAAAGCCAACCTGCAGAGGTCTCTTTCAAAAGCCCACGCCAAGTGCTCCTCACTGGAGAAGACCCAGCACCGTCTACAGACAGAGATTGAGGACCTGGTCAGTGACCTGGAGAGATCCAACTCCGCAGCTGCCGTCCTGGACAAGAAGCAGCGGAACTTTGACCGGATTCTGTCGGAGTGGAAGCAGGAGTACGAGGAAATGCAGGCCGAGCTGGAGTCTTCGCAGAAGGAGTCCCGCCGCCTGAGCACCGAGCTCTTCAAGCGGAAGAACGCGTACGAGGAGTCTCTGGACAACCTGGAGACCCTCTGACGGGAGAACAAGAACCTGCACGAGGAGATTGCAGACCTCACCGATCAGATCAGCGCTAGCGGGAAAATTATTCATGAGCTAGAAAAGGTGAAGAAAGCTCTGGAGAGTGAGAAGAGTGATATCCAGGCAGCTCTGGAGGAAGCGGGGGGAGCGCTGGAGCATGAAGAGAGCAAAACTTTGAGGATCCAGATGGAACTTTCTCAGATCAAATCCGACGGGGATCGGAAACTGGCAGAAAAAGATGAAGAGATCGAATGTCTAAGACGGAACCACCAGCGGGCTATGGACTCCATGCAGGCCAGTCTAGATGCAGAGACCAAAGCCAGGAACGAGGCCAGCAGGCTCAAGAAGAAGATGGAAGGTGATCTGAACGAGATGGAGATATCCGGTGAAGAGGCCCTGCCCGGTGCTTACTTCTACGCAAAGGATCATCAAGTTCGTCTGTCTCAAGACCCAGAGCTCATGATGTATCCCGAAGGCATCACTTCAGAAGTGGCTAATGGAGCCAACAAAGACTGTGCTGTGACCACCCTGGTAACTATTGCCTTCTTCATGCGCAACATGGAGCGTTTTGTTCATCATGTCGTGGACAGAGGAAAAGGGCAGGACCTCCCGGTATACCGCATGTGCGAGGCAGATGGCTGGATAAAGGTCTGGCCAAGAGACATTGCACTATTCCTTCCACCAGGAGGAGGAAGTACTAAGGAGCCAGCGACTGTTACCTCTGAGCATGATCTTCAAGAGATTATCACGGCGGAGGCTCACAAGAGTCAAAGTGAGGTACCCCCACATGATCAGTTAGGGGCACCCCACGCTTGGTCTTGGCAAACAGCAAACCCTCAGCTGGCCTCGGGTACTACTGTGGTTGTTATGAGGTGTACCATGTCACACAATGCCCATGTGATACGTTGTATATTCTATGTACTGCATTTTTATTATATAATGTTTGTACATGGTTATGTCGGCTAACCAAGCGAGGTCGTTGGGATTTCACCAGGGGGAGAGTTTAGCCCGGGTCCCCGGCGGCTCCTAGAGACCCCCCTCCTTTGGGGCAGCGCGGTCGCGGGTGCAGCCGGAGCCAGCGACGGACCCGCCGGCTGCTTCCAAAGGTGGGGGCTGGAGCAGGGAGAGGTGAGAGCCTTAGGAGGCTAGCGGGGGCCGCCATTGTAGTTGCGTACGCATGCGCTGGGATCACACATGAGCGGAAGAAGCCAGGGAGTTGCGGCAGCCATTGATTAGTCGCGCATGCGCAGTGATAAGCGTGCGAATGCTAGCCTACCAGGGAAGGCTCTTGGCTCAGCAGCGCCCCCTGTGATGCCAGGGAGCCAATAGGGCTGAAGGATTGCCCTGCAGACAGGAATAGATACATTTTCGCGGGCTTGGAGCTCGTTGAGCAGTTGGCGCCAGGAGAAGCTAGGGGAAGGAGGTAGGGTGCAGGAGTCAGTGACTCCCTGCATTAGGCCAGCAGCCCCCAAGGCCCCAGCGAGCCCTGAGTCACCCTGAGTTGTGTCAGGGACAGCCCCCAGGTTAGGGACCCTGCCACTTACTATCTAGAGTCAGTTAGGGGCCCAGCAGACGCTGCGCGTCCGTCCAGAGGTTTGGGCTCAGACCTTCGCTGTTGCTGCATCCGCCATCTGGGTGGGATCACCCCGGATGGTAGTTCCTGTGTAAAGTCGACATCAGGATCCTTTGTGAAGTTCCTTGGCAGGCCCGGGCACCGGAGTGCCCGGCAGGTAATCAACAAGTGCACCAACTAGTCATATCACATTCACAAGGGACATAGTGGCTGCGCAGTCACACATATCTCTCTCACTTGAGGGTGGGGTAATACTGTGTGGGGTTACTGGACACTGGGTGGGATCATCCAGTGGAGGTGGAGGTGGAGGTAGCGTCCTACGAGACACAGTAGTTAGTGTCTCCTCTAGGGAGGGACACCTGTTATTATATGCAAAAGTACATTTCCTATGCTCACAAGTAAAGTCATTGGTTGTTTTACATACTGTGTGTGGAGTGATATATATAGTGTCCTGCGAGGAACCACTCCCCCTCTGGTGGGAGCCATCGCAGGTGGAGGCGCTGCACCAAGTACGAGGTTTTTCATATTGTGCCATACGTGCCCCAGGCTCTCCGTGGCGGAGGCTTAGGCCTCCTGTGAGCCTAACATGTAAAGCACCACAATGGGTAATGCATAAAGATCCCTGCATATACACCCTATCTGCGATTGGGGGTGGGGGGAATATGGGTTACATGTGTTTCACTTTCACGCCTACCTGTTTTATTTTTTGTATTATCTTGTATATTGTCAAATGCCAAGTTATGCCTGTGACCTAATACAGCAATCCATTGCAGTTAGGATTCTTGAGCAGAAAAGCTATCTATTGTAAGCTCTGCTTGTGAAGCTCAGCACTCAATATGTTAACAGTGAACATCAGGCTGGCTTGAAATGTGTTTTTTATGAATAGATGATTTAATCTAAACATATGCCGAGGAAAAAGCCCACGGGCCTAGCAAGTTTCACTGAAAACCAGTGGCACATACACAAATGGTACTGTACGTCACATTAGAAAAACAAAGTATGTATAAAAAGCATGGCAGGGGTTAACAGGAGAATGAGTTGTGATCAGAAGGCCTTCACTGCATATTCTGAGCTGTACAAAGGAAGGACCGTTGCAGAGCATTACAGCCTCAGCCTAAATAACACAAACAGCTTTAGTCAGTGCTGCTCTACACCGGATAAAATATCTAAAGACTGACTAATTCTAATCTGAGGCACATTAAGAAAGAAGCATAAACCATTATACTATTCCAAAATAAAAACATAGATGGTTAAATACAAAAAACCAGTGCACAACGCTCATAGTATAATATCTTTCGTAAAAAATATGAACGAAAAAGGTAAGTAATCTGCGTACATCAAAGAAGATCTTTTAAGCATGTCATGTGTCAATACATGTGTTACCAACGCTGCAACAGGTCTGGTCAGGGGAGGAACTTCATCCATCACGCATTGGAGGTTTTCCGAAGATGTCTCTCTATCCCAGGTAGGTGTCTCCACACCAGGGGGGCACAAGGTATCCTCCTCGGGATGATGTAAAGTTCAGAATTGTCCAAAAATGCAGATCAAGGCATTCCAACCTCTGGTAATTCGTTCTCTTCCTGAACCACAGTAATGAACCTCTATCATAAATCACAACACACCACCTAAAACGGCGTCACTAGCAGCGTGAGCCGGTGGTGTGTGTATAGCAGAAAGCAAAAAACAGACAAAGATGCCCAAAGCTACTTCCAATGTGAAAAAAATACACAGTGCAATACCTATATATTCTCTTGAAAAAAAGGTCATTTAGTTTAACCCTTTGTCCAAAGCACCTTAAGCCTGCTGCCACTTTCAAGGCATGACCGTAGCAGGTCCTAACACTTCCTGGGTTAAAATTCATATTAACCTGTATAATTACAGGAAGAATGATCACATTGGATCTGTCGTAACCTGGCAAAATGAAACTGACCTGCCAACTTGGAAAGTGGGGAGGGGCAAGCTTAAAGCTGGGGGGGGGAGGGGCCACTGCCCTCCCAAAAGCAGCTGATACCAGCTGCACACAGTTAATAAACACACAGATACCTAACAAGCTCTGAGAATCCCCTACCACTACCACATAATATATATTTGTATATAAGTGTCAAAAGGAGTGCTAGTGGGCGTGGCTAAAGGTATACAACAAAAAACAAACAAAGATGCCCAAAGCTACTTCCAATGTGACAAAAATACACAGTGCAATACCTATATAGTCTCTTGAAACAAGGGTCATTTAGTGGCTTGGGACCCAGTTTGGCGGTGCGCTGGTTTTTCTCTTTTTTCCATTTGCCTTCTGAGACCAGCATCTCCCTACCAGGCTGCACGCCTTCATAGGACATTGGCAAAGGGGATTTTGTGAGTATCATACATTACTGAATACTTATTGTGAGTCCAGGAACCATCCCAATGAGGGCTTGATTCAGGTTAGGTTTATTTTAGCCTTTTTCTTACCCTTCAGGGATTATTGGTTCTCCTGGGGACTTTACATCAATTTTCTCACATACCCTCATGTCCTATATTGCTTATCTGTTTATTGCAATCATACAAGGGATCAAGCGTTGAGCGCCTTTATCACTTCCATTGTTGTTCTATGCCATAATACACCTGCCAGAGCAGTAATGTGCCATAATACACCTAGTGCTGGGAGACACTTTAAGACCTGTGAACGGGCTGTATGGTGTCTTCTGACATAGCACTGCTTAGTAAGTATGGGCCTGAATCTATTGTTTTCTGTTCATTTATTACACATCTAAACAAGTTATGTTCATTGATTAAACTGTCGACGGCGATCTTTGTCCTGTGACGGAAATCTGCAGGTACCCCAAATTGATGTTATAAATGACAACAGTGAGCTCCTTCAATCTGGAATTTAAAAAAAAAACAAAACAAAAAAAAGAGATTCTGGGAAATCTGCGGTCCTTTTATCTACTACTTTTCTGACACCAAAAACATGTAAGAGCCATTCTCGCTGTGTAAGCATCATTTAATTTACTGCGGTGAAGCACTAGAGTAGTATGTCACTTCCTGGTACACCGAGGAAAAGACAGAGTGGGCTGTGGACCAGTACCAGTGCGCAAACATTGAGATCAAGAGGGGAGTCCAATAACAAATATATTTCTTAGATCACACAGGATCAAAGTTGAGGTAAAAAACACACCTACGCGTTTCGCGCTGACCGCGCTTTATTAAGGTGTCCACACATAGTAAAGGTTAGCACATCTATATCCTCCATTGATGTGATGTCATGAGTGGGTGACTTTTCGACCAGCGTGACGCTGCAGGTGTCTGCCCCTATTGGTTCTGAGCAGAGAAAACTTTATATAGACAAACAAATGAACAAGGACAAAAACGGAACAATTATAATACTATCACTGTGGGTAAAAAAGGTGCTAAAGGATACTAAGGGGACTGATACTAGAATAACACATAACATCAATCAAGCAAGGCCTGCATTCCGAGCATCCTGGTATACTCTGAAAAGTAATGGTTAGATGGTAATGATATTTCCACACTACCTGTAGACTAAGGAGAATGTGTCTGAAGATTACACAATTTGCCTGATAGAGCTCGTTAAAAATCCTTTCCAGAACGTTCCACTGGCACAATGTATAAAAGTGTTAATCCTGTTTCCTGCATTTTGATGAAAATCTTTGAGTAGCGGAGGATAACAGCACCTGAACCTGGCAGATGGAAATAATACAAAGAAGAAGAAAAACTGCTGCAACTCAAAATGCAAATTCGGATATATTGCATCATTAAATTGGTCCAGTTCACTTTCTGAAAGTTCCCTCTAACTGTTAAAGTAAAAGCAGCTAAAATATAAAAGCAACGTTGGTGAATGGAGATAAGGAAAAGACAGAGGTACCAAATAAATTATTTGCCTCTGTATTTACCAAGGAGGAGTCAATGGCAAAAATATACATTGCAACAGGAGTGTAAGAGATGCAGAGGTTTAACACAGAAGACAGATGTAGGGGGGAAATAATATATAGTTTTTTTTAGCAGCCAAGGTTTTTAACAAAAAAAACCACCGATTATATGTCAGCCAACAAAAGAACGATACCTAGCTCACTTTTAGCTGACTAATACAAGACCGTAGTGCAGACCTGTCAAACGAGCCGTGGAAAAGGGAACACTCTTGTGCAGTCTGGATGTAGAATCATTGTACACCAGTATTCAGCACCCAGTGGGGCTACAAGCTGTGTCATATTTTCTACAGAGTAGAAGTGTCTTCCATCTCACACACAACCAATTTGTATGCGATCTCCTACAATATGTGCTCACACACAACTATTTTATCTTTGATCAGAAAATCTACCTCCAGGTACAGGGTACCGCCATGGGCACTACATGTGCCCCAACATACGCGAACCTGTACCTGGGTTGGTGGGAGAAACACACTATTTTCAGTGATCACCTGACAGAATATAAGGATAATATCGTCTTATGGATACGCTATATTGACGACATCCTGGTCCTGTGGCGGGGAAGCAAAGATCTATTTCAGAGTTTTGTGAAAATTCGAAATACCAACAACCACAATCTCAGATTAACCCATGAAATAAGTGAAGAAAAATTAGTCTTCCTTGATCTTTGTGTGCAAATAACAGCTGATGGTTAAATGAAAACCTCCATACACAAAAAAAAAGAGGCCACGAATAGTTATCTGAGGGCCGATAGCCACAACCCCATCCCACTGATAAAGGAGATACCCACAGGACAGTTTCTCAGGATCCGGAGAAACTGTTCAGATGTCAATGAATTTAAAGAACATGCGAAGATCATGACCACCAAGTTTCTACAGAGGGGCTACAGTCACAACAATATCAAAAAAGCGTATCACAATGCTCTCACGTCAACAAGATCAACTCTTTTACAAGACAAAATAAGACCAACTGATCAGAAAATCATAAGGTTCATAGGTACCTATTCAGCCCAATGGGGAGAAATAAGAAAAATCTATGAGAAACACTGGCACATCTTATTACAGGACAAAGATCTTCGGGAAATATTGAATAAAAGACCCGATATGGTGAGCAGACGCTCTAAAAACCTCAAAGATACTCTTGTCCACAGCCACTATCAGAAACCCGACAGGCAATCAATACCAACATGGTTACCACCAAAAATTATGGGTACATATAGATGTGGAGACTGCAAGGGATGTAAATTCATTAAACCCAGCAAAACCTTCCTACACTGGCGACACACTTTATTCGAGCTCGGCTAGTCCCACGAATTCGGGTATACCCGGGTGTATTGAGGTTTGTGACTGTTTTCTGCCCGAGTGCATTGGGTTATTTTCCAGGCAGGGATTGAAGCATTTTATTCCCGCTGGCTGCAATACTGCACAGTATATATATATATATATATATATACTGCATTACAATTCATGAATTTATGCCATCTGGTAGACACGCGAAGCATTGCAGCCTATTAAATCCTAATCATTATCATTTAACAGATCAGCCGCCCGTCAGCCAGGCATGAACCCAGGCTGGGAAGGCAAACGCAACGGGGCTTGTCAGAGGTGAGAAGCGGCGCATTCCAGGTATCTGCCAGGTACATACTGGGTATTTGCTCTAATAAAGTGTGTCGGTGCAGTATGTAAGGGAAAAGAGTACCCAAATCGCCACTTTATCAACTGTAAAACCACAGATACATATATAACAACAGAAACACACAATCTGACTACCAGGAGTCATTCATTAAAGGGTTAATAATACACTTTACAATGGAGTAAGAAACTAAGCAAGTACACCACCTATTTGGTAGGTAACTCCATTTATATAGTTCACCACTATAACTCTTCCTGTATACCTTACAAAGTCACAGCGTGTAGTGAGCTGTGCAGCCAGGGGGGACTGGGACCGGTTCGGGAGGATTCCCGTACTGGTGGGGAACACTCGTGCGGCCGCCCGCGCCGCTGGGCGCAGCGGGTCCCAGCCCTAATACATCGGCTTCAAGGGGGAGTGTACCAGCAGGGAGCTTCTCCTGTCACAATCAATTACAGCCTTACACGGCTAGACCCACCCCTTCTATTGGATAAGAAGGGAACCTATCACGGACTCAATATGAGACATAGGAGGTGGGCCCTTCCTGACACAATGGGACGCTTTGATTGATGCTCCATTACACCATTAGGAAGCGTAATTGTCCGGTCTTCCCTCCAATAGCACAGGGTATAAGAACCATGGGGTCTCTTCAACAAACCGCCCCCGATGAAGCCTATTGGTGAAACGTACGTCGGGTACGTGTGACGTCAGCTAGCCGGCGACGTCGGCTGATTCGGAGTGGCAAGGGAGTCCTAAGAGCCTGAGCGTTTCGTAGCCTGTAGTCGTGGACAGGAAGAACGCTCAGACAACCTATTACACCTGTATGCATCTAATAGGCATTACCCACAGTACCAGTAATTATACTTGAACCTTCTAACAGCTATATATAGCTGGATACTGGCTACAGCCCCTCAGATCTAATACCTATCTGTTGTGCAGTTTCCAGCTTCATCTTACTAAGCATAGAAGTGTCTTATGCTTAGTGGTGGAGGGGTGACTATACCCACCCACCTATAGAGTTTAGGCTGTGACTTATAGACCTTTAGCCAGTATCACACCACTTGGTCATTATAGAGGCCAGTATATAGAGTAACTGCAATGAGGGCAATTTAGGTCGCTCATTTGCATCCTATATATTCTTTCTGTGGGATGTGATTTTGCTTTAAGAAGACCTATTAACGTTAAGGCTTCTGTAGCTATTCAGGGAATATATTTTCCTTTATAGGACATTTGAAGTACAAACACACACAACAACATTTTTGTGGGCAGATTTTTATTATATCATCTTCCAAGTGTTTTATCATTCATCAATCCACCCCTTGCTAAATTACACTCCGCATCATTTTATTATATGTTCACATGTTTGTTTTGTTTGTCCAAATCCCTAACACATTATTTTAAATTACTTTAATAAAATTGAGTTTTATTCTGGGTGTTAACTGTGCCACAACCAAAGGGGATACTTTCTCTGTCCTACCTTCTCATACTTTACCTTCCCCAGTGAGCACCACCTTCTCCGTGTTGTTGGGGATTTTTTAATTTTGACACCCTCCCTGTCCTGTGTTAGAGCAACATGTCACTCCCGCCCTTACGGGTATCTCTGTACTGTTAGGCCTCGGGCATGGTCAGCGCTTAGTGCTGACCCGTGCTGAGGCGCGCTGGTGCTTACCAGTGATCCCCTGCAGCCGCAATGAGAGCGGCTTTAGCAGGGGCTCGCGTACGCTTCCACAAGCGCGGGTCTTAGGAGATTTTTAGATTCAAGCGCTCAAGGGAGCGCAGGGCCGGTCAAGGGAGCGCAGGGCCGGTCACGTGAGCGGTTCACCCAATGAGGGCGAACCAGCTCCGTGATGTCACTCGCCCGCCCCCCCGACATGCCCACGGACGGCGCGCTAACGAAGGCCAGGGAAAGCACCCGCTTTCCCTCAGCCTCAGCGCGCCTCCGTACGGCTGCTGCAACCCTGGACGCAGCCTTAGAGGGAACACCTCTTTGCATATCATAGCCCTACGTCCATTAGAGTAACGGCCATTATGGCTGAAAACAGCACTTAACCCATCGTTACTGAGCTTTGAAGATCCCCGACATCATACAACGAGACTTTAGCTGAATGTAATGTCACATAACTCTTTAACTGACCTCTGAGGATCTACCCCTAAGTTCAGTAATACCGAAACGCTCACATTTCATATTCAGGGACTCAATTTCCACAGGCTCAGTACCACAAGAAATGGTGTCTATATTTAAAAAGGTAGCTAAATCACAACCAGAGAATTACAGACCTGTAAGCCAGACATCAATAGCAGGTGTAAAGGAAGTTTGTGGTGGGTCTTGAACCCTGATTTCTGTGTTCCCAAGCTGGAGTGCTGCCTGTCCAGGACTGTGGATTCCTGTTGTTGCTTCCTGCAGGGATCCTTCTGAGGCTGCTGATTGTCTTATTGTCGGCACCTGTCCCTTATCAGCAGCCAGCTCTTTATAAACCTCCCCTTCCTGTTCCTCTTTGTCTGATTATTGTGGCTTTTCCCTGTGATCTAGCTCTTCGCCTCATCGTGTTCCTGTCTCTCCCTCTTTGTGCACCACACCCTATTCGTACCTTAACTACGTTGCTCCTCTCTTCTCTTCGACCCGGCTTTCTCCTAACCATCGGATGAGATTGCCGGGTACTGCGCTATGTACGTCACCCTGAGTGTCCAAAGGAGAAGTTACGTGGCACACAGATTATATGACACACTGTTGTGTGTAACTTTTTCTCCTTTTAATATGCGCCCAAAAATGAGCCGGTATGAGGTAACGTTAATATTTTTTCTTAAACATGCGCGCCTTATTTAAAAAACTGGACCAACAAGTTTGGGACATATGATGCAAGTTTAGAGTATGTGTGTCAAAACAAGTTTTTTTTCTGTGGGTTAATACAGTATATACAGTAGGCCACTTACTGCGGGAGTATTATTTATTTAATTATAAAATGTTTTACCAGGAAGTAATACATTGAGAGTTACCTCTCGTTTTCAAGTATGTCCTGGGCACAGAGTTAAGACAAATAATACATGGTTACAAATACAGTTACATAAATGAACAGGGTTCAAGTTTTGACTCACGATTAAAGATTTGCAAAAAGTCCCAAATCTGTTTGAAAACACTTTCACGGGTTTTCCACAAAGGTCATGAAATATTTCACCAGGTTTTACAGAGCCCTGTCTCTGTCTCTCTTTGAACATTTTTGATGAAAAGAAAAATGACGCACTATTTTTTGCAAACAAAATAAAAATGGGGCTTGGACAAAAATGTCCCCCATCGTTATTCTCAATTAAATGACAGCCTCGTTTATAAAATATATAAACTCTAAGTTTGATAGTCAGCGATTGTTAACCATCCCTTTGCCAGCCCAAGTCCTCCCCAGTGAACTATTGGAGACAGTACAGAAGACTTCATGCTGCCACCTAGCCTTATTGGTATACAGTATCAAAGAGGGGGCCGGTTACACATACATACTAAGCTAACTTACAGCAGGTTATTACAAGTAAATAGACACTAAAAGTGGAATTTGTATTTACTGTAAAAGTAAATACGAATAAATGTACAAGCAAAAAGTGGAATCATACTCTTTTGAATAGCAAATAACTCAATAAACTCAATGATCACCCATTGAGTGATACCATTCACACAATAAACCCCAGAGACTTGAGTGAAACTGAGAGCTTTTATAAATAGATATCAGTTAATATATGTTTTCACACTACCTAATAATCTTGAAGCTTTAGCTAAACAAACGGCTGTAGCTTCTTGTGTGTTTATTAATATGTTGATGGTGGAACATAGTATGAATCATACTGTTCTATTTTTTTTCTGACATTTTTATTGACAGATAAAATAAAATGGACATTTAGCTTTGGCAATGTTGATTGATTGGTGTGCAATTTATCAGCATTGGAATGGAAGAGCAGTGTGTGGTTTTGCTGCGACACTCAAAGCTCTTAAATCAACTCCCAAACCCCAGCTTCATGAACACAGAAGCCTGTAATCATCGCTAGAGTTGTGCCAATGCCTTTACGTTTGCTTCTCAAAATGTTCCGTGGTTTTTCTTTTACAGTTTGCTCTATTGCTAAATTTCCATAAAATATTACATTGCTTGGAAGCCAAATTTCTGCCCAAACCTACATTACATTTTACAACTTTTACCTGAATTTCACTAAATGGCAGGATATGAAGAATCATGGGACCTGATGCTTCTGTGTTGAAATGTGCAATACACGTTGAATTTTAATGCGTGGCAAATTGTTTGCAATGTTTGCCCTTTTTCACCCCATTTTTTTTTGGGGGGGGGGAACATATTAGCACATTTTGCCTGATTCGCAAAATTTTACAAAAAAATTCTAAAATCTCTAATCGGCATATAATCAAGCGTTTCAAGCATCTTTTAACTCGAGCCAATACAAAACGCTGACATACCTGTATCATTAACTGACACACTGCAGAAATTAAACATGAAGCACAAATCGCTCCACAGCGTTTACAGACACTTGGTAATTCATCAACAATACTTTAGCATTGTTTATTTATTTTTTTGTAATATCGCACTTATTCTTAAATATATTCATTTATTAGTAATTGACGCTTGTAACAAATGAAAAACAAACAATGCAGAGTAGAGCAGCAGTGGGATGATTTTCATAAAGCACAACCTTTTCTTATTAGCCCTAATGATAGAGGGCCATGTTGACTAAGGAAGGCTACTCCTATACGTCGCCTTCCGCGCTGCAAAACACCTGACAGCTCATTCAAGGGAATAGAACATAAAGAGCCATATTTATTAAGCGATGTCACTCCCTAAAACACCTTCCAGGCAGTGTTACTCGGGACTTACTGGAAACTGTCATATGTAATAGCACAGATTAGTAAATAGGTTCCATAAGCTGTGTTTCTACACAAATGATGGGTTTGGTACTAGGACATTTTGAAAAAAGTTATGTTATCTTGCTACCCAGCGTGGCAATATATAATAACAATTTCCGCTCAGTCATTTCACTCTTTTGGGTTTCTCTTCTTTAGAAGTAGAAGAGAAGAGGAGCACAGCTCACAGCGTCCACGAACGCAGAAAAATAAGGGCAACTCCAAACGTGGAAAAAATATATATATTAGCCTTTAATGATCAGCTTGGCAACAGTACAGGACCACGCACCAACGCATTTCATCCCTCAGGACTTTCTCTTCTTTGCTTACTTCTGATGCTTTTTATTTTCCTCAACCTCTGGCATATTAGATGCAGTCCCTTTTCCCCGTGCTAATGGAACCACTAGTGCTGCTGTTACCTGTCTGGCTACCAGAAGGCCTGAGCCTCCGCCTCTGAGAGCCTGGGGTGTCGCTTGGTCGCTTTGGTACAGCGCCTCCACCTGTGAGGGATCCCAGCGCAGTGGGATGATCCTCTCACAGGAACCAATACTAACAGTAATCACACACTCAGATATATAATAACAGGTTTTATTGAACATATACAGCAGGGCCCCGCTTCTCGGCACTCCGCTTTTCGGCGATCCGCTGATACAGCGGCACCGAGAAGGGGGCCGCCATGTTGGTTCCCAAGTCGCGTATGCGCAGAACGGGGAGTGCGTCCGGCGCGCATGCGCAGACCTCAGTTTGCACGTGCATACCGTAGTTTGCGCGACCAGAGCATAGGTCGCAAATGCGCAGAACGGCAAAAATGCCGGTTTGCGCAGAACTGAAAATTACCGTATCCGCTTTCCGCCGATTTTCACTATACGGCGGACCTCTGGAACGGAACCCGCCGTATACCCGGGGCCCTCCTGTATATATAACGGCAGCCTGTACCACACAGTGCATAACACATACCAACCCCAATTCACCCAGTGAGTGTCCCCCAAAGTACCAAGGGTGCTTGGCACCAGTACCCTGATGTCCTTTTCCCAATGTCCAGGCCCACGCAAAAGTGTATGGAGTAGTGTAACCCTGTGAACTGTTGGTGCACCTAGGTGAGGTACCTGCCCAGGTACTCCGTACCCGGGTGCTGCCAAATAACAAATCAGGGATCCGCTGATCCAGCGACGTCGTCGTCCGCAAAGACGTCCGCCTCTGCGTGGGTTGAACTCCGGTTGGAGGGTCTCACCTTTGAAAGTCTATTACTGCGACGGTGGTCTGGTCCCAGGCCACAGGCCACAATCACCGCGTGCGTCTCACCAGTGTTATATTCTGACTATCAGCAACTACTGGGGAAATGTCCCTAGCTATGGGCATTCCCTGTAGCAGCCACAACCTATTGTGAGTTGGGGCCTATCAAGGGAATAAGGGGGGGATCTGGCCTAGTCTGGGATGCCACCTGCACCCAGACACTACCTTACCCGTCTGCGTCCCTTCCCCGACTGGCGTGTTCTCCCTCAAACGCACCAAAAGTATCTCTTGCCTGCCGAGATCCTTGCAGCCCTATTGGCTGTCTCAGCCCACATGAGGAGCAGCCCTAGAATCTGCTGGGACTTGTAGTCCCTCTGCTGGGCCTGTACCTAATGGCCGCCGCAACAATGCCCCTCTGCGCATGAGCTGGGTCTCGTGCATGCGTGAGGACATCCAAGATGGTGGCGCCCTCCGATTTGTACTCCCGCGGAGCCCCGGTGAGCAGATCGCCCCTCCGACCGCTGCTCGCAGCTTCCCCGAGCAACACGGCACTCACCGGGTGTTCTCACGCCTCGCCGGCGGCACCCGCACGCCTCCGCAACCTCCCCCCCTTTTCCACTGCCGGAACCGTCTAAAGGGGGACCTGGCTACATCGAATTGACTATGTCCCTGTAGTTAACACCTATAGTTCAATGAAATCTCAGTCTTGCACACCCTGGACACACAACAGTGCCTTAACAAATTCATTTATTGCATTCTATCATTTGCTATCATACTGATTTCTGTGCTCCTTTTCCATGGATCATTTCAATTGTACGGTATGTAGTAACAAAGGAGGGAGAGGTAGCAAGGGGTATGATACCTTTTTTTTATTTCAAACATTTTTATTGTTTTCTGACAGGGGTACATACACTTCACATGGTCGTTTATAGACAGTAAACGTAATTAACACACACATTTAAAAGTGAACAACCCGTAACATCTCAAGGTTGATTGATCGGGTACGGGCGATCTGCCCCTAGTATTTTGTAACTACCTATGCATTTAGAGTGCACTATGTAGGTCCGGTCCGGGAGAATTAACAGTTTTAGGAGGATCTTAGATCAGACCCCTTAAATTAGTAATGTAAAGGACAGACAAAGAGAGAGAGGGGGGAAAAGAGAGAAGAGCAGAAGAGGGGGGAGGGAGGGGATAGGAAAGGGGGGAGCTAAGGGAAGGGGGGGTTGTTGCCCTCCCCTCCACTTTGTCAAAAGACCCTGAGTAGACATGAACTCCCCCTCCGAGGGGTCAGTGGTCTAATGCAGAGTCCAACTGAAGCATCCATATCTCATTTTTAATCTCTTTAATTATAAGGCCACTGTGCCTAAACTTTCTCATATTGTTCGATATTCTGTTTCAGGAGCGCCGATAGGTATTCCATTAGCTTGACCTCGCTTACCCTACCTTTTATTGGACCAACAAGTACAGGTGTTGATATGTTACACGTTTTCAAACCTCTCAGGGTCCTTCATCAGGCTCTACCCTACTGAGAGGTTGGAAAGCTTGTAACATATAAACTACTTGTTGATCCAATACAAGGGATCATACCCCCTACTCCCTCTCCCTCCTTTGTGTTAGAAAAGTCTCTTCTCGATATAATAATCGGGAATCAGGTTTGCAGTTCAAAATCAGTAGTCTTTATTTCTTCAGCTCAGCTTCAGCAAAGATACAGCATACTACTGTATATACTTCAGCTCAGCTCAGCTTAAAGTATTTGAAGGTAGATTATTATATGCTTCTATTTGATGTAACAAGCATCTTAAGATGGTAGGGTAGTATTTTTTGTTTGGGATTTCCTTCCCTCTCTGCGCTGGAATGTAATGATGTGAGTACATTCATGGATCATGCTCCCAGCGCAGGTGGTGCTGGGTAATACAGTGACGCAGTCCTCAAGACTTCCCCCACCCCCTGCGTGTCCCAACAGGTCAGATGTTCAGGATATCCCAGCTTCAGCAAAGGTGGCTCAATCAGTGGCCAAGTCAAAGACTGCACCACCTGTGCTGAAGCAGGGATATCCTGAAAACCTGATCTGTTTGGGGGGAATTGAGAACCACTGCTGGAAAGGAATTAAATGCTGTTGGAGACAGGCAGAATGAAAAACTAAATATGTTAAAAAAAGCTAATGATTGAAATAGGTCTGAAGTTTCCCAAGAGGTAGGTAATTGGGAAGATTGGGTGCACGGAGAAGGCTGTGAATTTCTAGGCTGGAGTTTCCAGGGGAACCAGATTTGTCATGAATATTTTTTTTGCTCATAATTAGCTAGCAGAGCAGAGATCCCGACCTGCAAGATGGCAGTGACCACACAGGGCGGTTTCCTTCTTCCGTTCTGATCACAGCCGCTGCTCCTTGGATAAGAGTTTAAAAGTAAGAAGCTGCTCACTAACTGCTCCAGCGCTTGTGCATTTCCGCGAATGCCTTCGTGCTGGCCCGCATCCGGAAAAAAACACTTTTCAGAGAAATGTACTTTGAAAAAGCAGGGAATCTCTTCAGCTTCCATTGACACGTGTTAGGATCCAGGATTTCTTTTGTTCCGGGGACGAAGCACAAAAATATATACATGTTTTAGCTAATTAAGGGGGAGTCGCTTAGATAAATAGGCAGAGTTGGCCATTATGAACATCATTTGGGCACTGTGGAGGCTAATAGTTTAATTATGTGTGCCATGTATTTCCATGAGACACGTTTACTACTTTCATGGAATATAGTGCTTTTTTTGAAAGTTTAGCTCATATTTTCAGGTTCGCATCATAATTGCGTGTTAATAATTTTTTTATGCTTATTTTTTTTAACTCACAGGGACATTAACACTCCGTTATACTATAGGAAGGATGCAGGAACTCAATGATAAACTGCTTCATAGCCAGCCATCATTACTAGCAGGACAGCTATTCATAATAAGCAGCCGTATAGGTGGCAGTGAACTGTAAAATCTATGATGAGATGGTCTAATGAGCTCCATCTGGTGGTTACAAAGAGTATAGCAACTTGAAAATATGTAATAATCAAGGGGCTGTACAGTACTCTCCTATCCTGAAAGAAATGGTGCTGTATCTGTACAGACAAGTTAAACATGGTGCCATTGTTTTTATTTACCAATCACATTTGTTTATGTGTCTATGTTAACCTTTTTGCTGCCATCTTGGCCTACAGTATAATGCAATTCATCGCAAGTCTTTCTAGCGGTTAGAAATGCACTTTCTATCCTTATTGGCTAAATATTATGTACGGTATTTAATGTGGGGCTTAGAGAGCTTTGCCAGCTATTATATGGTTGTTTTAATAGTGTGTTTATTTCATTAAACTAATCATTTTATTTTGTGTTCTTGGACAACAAATGCCCACCTCAAAGAGATAAATTTACTAGCTCCGTTAGTGATCTCTAATAAGCAATCATATGTATACGACCCTCCTCGCCCGGCTCTAAAGGAGTTTACATCGAGTTGGATATGGTATATATACCTGGCTTGGCTCAGTCTCTCACACGTGTCAGGGTGCTGGGTCAGTGCAGTCTGAGCTCAGTGTCTTATACCTGCTCAGGTGCTGGGTCGGTCCAGGCTGGGCTCAGTCTCTCATACCTGCTCAGGGTGCTGGGTCAGTGCAGGCTGGGCTCAGTCTCTCATACCTGCTCAGGGTGCTGGGTCGGTCCAGGCTGGGCTCAGTCTCTCATACCTGCTCAAGGTGCTGGTTCGGTGCAGGCTGGGCTTAGTCTCTTATACCTGTTTAGGGTGCTTTGTTGGTGCACGCTGGGCTCAGTCTCTCACACCTGCTCAGGGTGCTGGGTTGGTGCAGGCTGGGCTCAGTGTTTCACACCTGCTCAGGGTGCTGGGTTGGTGCAGGCTGGGCTCAGTGTTTCACACCTGCTCAAGGTGCTGGTTCGGTGCAGGCTGGGCTCAGTGTTTCACACCTGCTCAGGGTGCTGGATCGGTGCAGGCTGGGCTCAGTCTCTCATACCTGCTCAGGGTGCTGGTTCGATGCAGGCTGGGCTTAGTCTCTTATACCTGTTTAGGGTGCTTTGTTGGTGCAGGCTGGGCGTGCATATGCAGATAGAATAATGATGGGCGCCAGGAAATGTTATAGTACAAACAAGAGCTTTATTCACAGCCATACATAATGCTCCCCATATAACAGACATGCTTTACTTAAGACATTAACTGCTCTCAAACAATATGGTTACTCTGTGGTTCTTTCCCTGGCAGCTCTCACTCCTACGCTAGGAAGGTATTTAGGCTTATTTACCTTAGTATTGGTTAGATTGGACATCTCCATCATAGCGTCAATAATGCACAAGAACAAAAAGACAAAAGCCGAGCACTACTTCCATACAGGAAAAAATGATGAATGGGAGCGTTCCCATGAATAAAAAGCTGCAGTAATTTAATGGGTCATAAAAGACATACAAGGGCATGTAGCTCACACCTACGCGTTTCACGACGAGGCGCTTTGTCATATGCCCTGCCCATATGCACAATATGCGCTAATGCCGTATCTCAGGAGGACCCTTGTTGGGAGACACACTATTCTCTGGGATCATTATCCCGTTGCGGTGTACAGCATTCTCAGTCTATACTTATTAGATCGGGAGTTTACTGAGGATCTCGTGGGGGGGGCAATCCAGTTATGCTCTAGAGCAGCGGTGCGCAAACTGGGGGGCACAAGATTATGTAGGGGGGGCGCAGGCTGCGTGCGGGGAAACCAGGGGGCGGGCAGAGCTGTGCACGGGCGGCCAGAAGCTCTGTGCTGACGCTGCTTCCAGTTCTCTGCTGTGTCTGCATGCAGAGGGGGCGGGGCCTTGCTGCGGGGCCTTCCCTGCACACAAACAAGCCCTCCTCCTCCTGTCTGTTACCCGCCCGTTTTCAGCAGCACATGGGGGGACCTGAGCAGGCTTAGTTACTCCCTCCCCCCACTGTGTGTGTGTGGATAGAGATAGAGTATATCCAGCAGGAGCAGATACAAGACAGCACTCAAAGGTAAGTAAGAAAACTTGTATTCAAAAATAAACATAGCACAAACATTACCATGTGCTGTCTTGTGTCTGCTCCTGCTGGAGTGGATTACTTTTCTCTTACTATTGGTATAGGACATGCACCGCAAACTATTTATGGTATTGGGAGTGCCGGCTGCCCCATTTTGTTTATATATATATATATATATATATATATATATATATATTGTGATGCCGTCACTGCCCTCTAAGGGTTAGAATGGGGCAGTTGTGGGACTTTACAGCTCTCATAGAGTTAATCATTCTGGAAAGGTCTGTTCAGCTGTGAGTTAATGAGCTAATTAGCCTAGCCTGTATGGTCAGGAAATGATACAGAGATCCCCCCCCCCCATGCTGCCAGGCACACACTGTTGAGAGTTATACAGAGAGGGTGAGAGACGCTGCTGCAATACTGATCTGAAGGCACACACAGACAACCCTGTGAGAGACTGAAAGGAGACCTGCTGCAGGTGCACTGGGTAAAGTGGGGAAAGAGTTTAGTTCTCCCACGATTAGTTAGGGACTAAGCAGTATTAGTCAGTACTCCTGGAAGGAGTTAGGTCTTTTGTTTCTGTTTTGTGTTATGAGTTAACCCTGTACCTGCTTTGTACCCTGTAAATAAACCCCTGCTCTGAAAGTACAGTGTTTCCTGCCTTTGATCTGGACATAAAGATCCGACGCTGGGACTGAGACATCACAATTGGTGGAGTTTAACGCGGGCAGTCCACAAGGCAGTGAAAGGGGAAAATGGAGGAGTTTCTAACCTCGCTTCAGTACAAACAAACAGAAAATTCTGCAATTGTAATGCGGGGTTTGCAGCAATTGGCAAAGACCCAAGAGGAGATGTCAAAATCCTATAATGAGAGTTTACTACAGATGACAAAGTCACAAACTGAAAGTACGGCGGCGTTAGTACAGCAGATTGTGCTGTCCCTACATCAGACGCTAAAAGATCAAAACGAGGCGCAACTTCGCCTACACCAGGAGCTCCGAGTGTTGGGAGAGAAAATTACCGCCCAGCCTAGAGTGGCCCCACAGGTCACTCACCAGGTAAAAATGCACCTCATTCAGAAAATGACGATGGACGATGACGTTGAGGCGTACCTGTCAATCTTCGAGCGCACCGCAGTACGCGAAGGGTGGCCAGCTGAGGAGTGGGCGGGAATAATTGCTCCCTTCCTGGTGGGTGACTCACAACAAGCCTATTATGACTTAGAGCCCGACAAGCTAAAGACTATGACACCCTGAAGGCGGAGATTATGACACGGCTAGGGGTCACCCTCGTGGTTCGGGCCCAACGGTTCCATTCCTGGCATTACGATATAGAGAAGACACCCCGCTCTCAACTCTATAACCTTATACACTCTGCAAGGAAGTGGCTCCAGACTGAGGTATGTTCCATCGCTGCAGTTGTCGAAAGGGTCGTTATAGACCGGTTCCTGAGGGGTCTCCCACGTACCATCCAGAAGTGGGTGAGCCAGAGTGACCCCAAAGACGCCGAGCAGTTGGTCGCTTTAGTCGAATGTTACTTGACTGCCGAAGAGATGTCCAAGAGTTCAAGTCCAGATGAGTGCTCCGGTTCTCGCTTTCTGCGCTCCAGGAGGTCCGATAAGACTGTTCAACCGAATAAGAATCCCCAAGGACTCATTGACTTGCGTAAAGGAGTAGGAAGTCCCACAGCACCTAGGAGGGACTCTGGTCTCATTGTTCCCAGTAGACTGGAGACAAAACACCGACCCAGTTTTGGAAGGTATATAGACTGCTACAGATGCCATGAACTTGGACATGTGGCCGCAGTTTGCCCTCGGAACGCGGAACCAATGGAATGTAACTTTTCTGTGGGGCATGGTTCGCGCTGGGTTTCTACGGTTCAGCACAGTTCAGAATAGAACGATGAGGACTCCTATGTGGCCCCGCGGAAAGGACAACCTCCGTGTGCAACAGAAGCTGCAGGGAAAGTTTACCCTGTGGCATCAGAAAAGACCAGAGGTGAACTACAACACAGAGCGCTTGGCGCAATTGTCACAGGAGTGACTACTAGCCTTGGTATGACAAAGGCTACCGATACCGCCATAAGCAGAAATCCAAGTGAGTCAGACCAAAAGAGTGTTGACTGGAAACGGTTCTATGAGGCGTCCCAACAAGACGTTCAATGTCTCATCGGCAAGCTAGAAGTTTCTCAGCGAGATGTCTGCACGTTAAAAACAGAGCTGGATAAAGTAAAGCAGCAAGTGCTACAGGAGCGACTGAGTACCCAGTGGGTCCCCGCCTAGCAGCATGATGAGCTGAAGGCCACCCTGAGCCTTACCCAAGTATCACTGGAAACAGGAAACAAAAAAAACTAAAAATGTCCAAACCTTGGAATCTGAAAAACTGAAGTTGGATAAAAGGTTTCTAGAGCTAAAGCGGATAACTGAACACACGTCCCAGCAACTCACAGCTATAAAGGAGGACAACCTCAAGCTGGAGAAAGAGATGGAGAAGCAGAGAGCCTGCTCCATCACCAAAAATCAGTACACCCAGGAGAAAGAGGCATGGAAAACCGAAGCAGCGGCAATCCTAGCGACAAAAACGACAGAGATCCAAAATTTGAAGGATGCGCTAACACAAACCCAGAGCAAGCACCGGGAAGAGATGAAGGCCCTGAGAGGAATTGAATTGGCAGCTGCCTTGAGCCAGAAAAGAAGTATAGAAGGACAGCTTCAAGACCTGAGGAAGGACCTGGAGTTTGAGCGTGCTGGCCGCAAGAAGGCAGAGAAACAACAGCGTGACCTAGGCGAAGAGCTTGAAGCTCTGAAGACTGAGTGGGACACTACGCTGGACTCTATTACTGCTCAGCAGGAGCTCTAATGAAGAAAACCTTTAAGAAGAGGTGGATGTCAGACATGTCTGACAAAGAGGTTGGTGCACGGGATAGTGCACGGGCCGCTCACAGGACAGTGTTTCGCTAGGGGGGAGGGATATGTGAAGCCGTCACTGCCCTCTAAGGGCTAGAATGGGGCAGTTGTGGGACTTTACAGCTCTCACAGAGTTAATCATTCTGGAAAGGTCTGTTCAGCTGTGAGTTAATGAGCTAATTAGCCTAGCCTGTTTGGTCAGGAAGTGATACAGAGATCCCCCCCCCCCCCCCCAAGGCTGCCAGACACACACTGTTGAGAGATATACAGAGAGGGTGAGAGACGCTGCTGAAATACTGATCTGAAGACACACACAGACAACCCTGTGAGAGACTGAAAGGAGACCTGCTGCAGGTACACTGGGTAAAGTGGGGAAAGAGTTTAGTTCTCCCACGATTAGTTAGGGACTAAGCAGTATTAGTCAGTACTCCTGGAAGGAGTTAGGTCTTTTGTTTCTGTTTTGTGTTATGAGTTAACCCTGTACCTGCTTTGTACCCTGTAAATAAACCCCTGCTCTGAAAGTACAGTGTTTCCTGCCTTTGATCTGGACAAAGATCCGACGCTGGGACTGAGACGTCACTATATATATATACATGTGTGTGTGTGTGTGTGTATAGGGACCACACTGTGTGTGTGTTGGTTGTGATTGAGTGAATGTTGTGTCTGTGTGTGTTGTGATTGAGTGGGTGTGGGTGTTGTGATTGAGTGTTGTGTGTGTTGGTTGTGATTATGTGAGTGTTGGTTGTGTGTACTGTGACTGTGACTGTGTGTGTGTTGTGATTGAGTGTGTGCTGTGTTGGTTGTGATTGAGTGGGTGCTGTGTGTGTGTGTGTGTGTGTGTGTGTGTGTGTGTGTGTGTGTGTGTGTGTGTGTGTGTGTGTGTGTGTGTGTGTGTGTGTGTGTGTGTGTGTGTGTGTGTGTGTGTGTGTGTGCTGTGCCTTTTGGTTGTCTGTCTGTGTGTGTGTTGTGATTGAGTGTGTGTTGGTTGAGATTTGAGTGTTGGTTGTGTATGTTGTGATTGTGTGTGTGGGTGTTGTGATTGAATGCAGCGGTGCACAAACTGGGGGGGGGGGGCCCCGGGTGCAAGATTATTAAGGTGGGGCGCTTGCGGCAAAACCTGGGTGCACAGGCAAAAAAGATGTGCGCGCGCGGGCGGCCAAACAGAATAGTGCAGGTGGCGGCCACGTGGTACGGGGGAGGAGCACGCCCCAGCGCTGTGATGTCAAACGCCCCTCCTTCCGGTGTCTGCCCTACAATAGCGCTGTGTTCCTGCTCTCCTCCGCTGGCAACCTGCTTTGCTGCGATCCTCTGCAAGTGAAAGGGTCGGCTGCCACTATATCAATCATACTATGAATGTTCAGAAATAATTCAAAAAAAGTGTAAACACTTCCCCGCTCGCGCTTGCAAAATTATGCAGGACAACCTGTGCTCATGCTTGGAGAGGTGGTGATGTCACCGCTCTCAGCGGCAGCATGGACGCAGCCTAATTTTGCAAGAGCGAGCTCTTGAAGTATGTAAATATTTAGGCTGCGCTTATAATGCCGGCGACGCGACGTCGCCCGAAAACAAATACATTGGCGCCGCCGCGTGCGCTTATAGTAAGCGTGACGTGGCGACGTGATTTTTTAAGCCGCCAATATTTGATTTTTCATGGGCTGTCGCCTCATGTGACAGCCCCTGAACCAATCAATGGCCTGGTCGCCCACGCCGCCGCCGCAAAGCGAAATACAGCTTTCGCCAGCGTCGCCGTCGCGAGCACTATATGCGCGGCCTTAGACATATTTGTATTTACATTGTATACCGTTTAATAAAGGTTTTTTTTAATGTGATTTTGATTACATCAGGCAGGGGGTGCCCGAGAAATTTCATGGATAAAAAGGGGGGCTCGGCATAAAAAGTTTGCTCACCCCTGCTCTAGAGCTAAGGCACTGGAAAATCCTGCTGAGCACAGGCTCACTCCTCTTCCTCCATGAGAACAATCGTGGGCCATTTCTAAGGGCACTAACTCTATAGGGCACATTCCTTAACTGAAAACAATAAATCGTGGCAAGACATCCTTAATACACATAACTAAATGTCACGGGAGACCAGGACTAACACACCAGGGATAAAACCTCACCAGACAGAACTACAGAGTTTATAAAAGTGAATTTATTGGTAAATAATAACCACAACTGTTCACATACCAAAAGACATACACTCCCAACTGGGGTAACTGGGGAACACCCTGCAGGTCTAGGTGCAGGGACCTACGTGAGGAGATTTTAACCGTTCTTCTCCCACTCAGTGTCTCGCAGGAACTGGACTTCAGGCCCGGAACTGACACTGGAACTTCAACTCAGCAACAGCCAAGGACAAAGATCTAACTAGGGCACCCTCCCCACCTTTTATACCCCATGGCCCAGCATGGCTTCATGAAGGGAGGCTTAAGGCCAGGTGCCTTCAATATGACCCAGCCCTTGATTGGTGGGTGAAAATGCAACATGCAGAAAGCTACATAAAATGAGTAACATGGGAAAGGTCACAGGCAACTTGCAACATTTCCAACTGAATACAGAATTAACGCCTGGTCCCTGAAGTGCTGAAACCAGGCTACACAACACATAGCTGTATATATAATATAGATGTATTACTGACAGGTAGGGGTAATGGCGGGCTTAACCTTTATTCAAAGCAGCCAACTCTGCCCCTACCGTCACACTATGCACTAAAACCTGTGTAAAGGACTCACAATGAGGTCCTTACCAGAACACTTAGGAATCTGCTTCCAGAACATTAGGTGGAGCTATATATACCCATCTATCTCCCTAAGGTGACATCACTTTTCACAAGACATACAAAGGAGTGGCTACCCCTTTCTGCATAGTAATCCTGCACAAAAGACAGAGCGGGGAAGTAGCCCAAGTGATCCCACACAGTTAACCCATTAATGTTGTTAACACCTTCTACCAACTAGTAGTCCCCAAAGGGGGTGGCGACATGTTTACCAGAGAAGGTGTTCCATGATTGAATGCGTTCAATTTTATGCCACCCCAATATATGTTGCTAATCGAGACTGCAAATCTAAATGACTATCGGCACGAAGAACCAGAATGTCTGCACTGTCTGCATTATCTGAGCCGTTACAGTGTAAGTCTGCGCTTATAGCGCCGATGGCGACGTCAGACTGCGGTCGCTGGAAAAATCAAATTGAGATAACTTCCAGCGATCGCGACCCAAGCCGTCGCTCCGTCGCGTTGCGCTCACTATAAGCGGCGGCAATGCATTTGTTTTGTCGCAACGTTGCGTCGCTGTCGCCGGCACTATAAGCGCAGCCTCAGGGAGCATCTTATTGTAGGCAACGGTAGTCACTGGTTAAAAAAAAAACAAAAAAAAACCTCTTGACCTACGAACAGCATTAGTAGAAAGTAATTTCTTGATATTGAGGATGAAAAATTGAGTCGGCAAAGACCAGGGTGAATTTAATCATTCTGAGCAAATTCTTCATTTTCAGATAGCAAAGTTATAGGAAATCTATTTAAGTGGTGAATTCATTAATAATGAATTAAACCTTTAGGTTATAGTTCAGCTTTTACACACTGCTGATGCTCATAAATCTGCCAGAGCCCCCTAATTGAATTACAATTTGACCCTTAATCTTGGATTATATGAGGTTTGATTTAAGTGTACCTGTCATTCTGTGCAAATCTTTTAAAATGCAAAACATTTGAGAACACTATAGAAAAAAGTAATACTTTTCTTATTATATTGATTTCGCACACTCAGCGAAGTGGGTAAAAGTGAAAATTAAAGAGCCATTTATCGAAATCTCCCGGTTGCGGAAAATGGTGCAAAGCTGAAGCAAAACACATTTATCAAAGAAAAAAATTACATTGAAGGCAGAAGCTGCCTACTCTATGCGGAGACCTGTGTTAAATAAATCAAACAGTCGTTTAGACTGGAAATGCAATTAACTTACTTTAATGAAAGAATGAGTTGTATTAGACCCAGCATTTAATGGATTCTACAGATCCTCACGAGTCAAAGTTAATAAGAAAAGATATTGGGAATTTATCGATTAACCTCCAAACCAACCGCCATGTGACACATATTTTGCTTTGCTACATATTTAATGGCTTAAACCTATACCATGTACACTGCCAGTGGCATGATTTTGCTGTTTGATTTTCATGCCTTGATTTGAAAAGCTTTTAGTTTATGAGAAATTCTTAACCGCCTGCTAACATGATTGAGAAAATGTTTGCATACAGTAGCTCAATGCTCTGACTGTATTGAAACGCAAACAATATGCTAAGAAATTGTTTATAAACAATATGCTAAGAAAACCATGGTAATGTAGAACCAAAGAGTTAGGAGAGGGTTGGCACTTGGCTTCTATAACCTCTCCGTGCTCGGCTCAAAATGAGTTGTTCTAGTGAGGTAGTGTGGAAAAATGCAGATGTTCGTGCACAGACTCATACCTTTTCTCAGGGTGCTGACATATGACTGGCTGGTTGAAGTAAACGTTGACTGGTGATATTAAAGGGCTCCAGGAACTTTGTTGCACAAACAGGACATGTTTTATTGACAGGTTTTCATACATCCAGGTTTCTTCCCTGGGCTACAGACAGTTGACCAGGGTGGTACACATGGCTTTGTCACATCTTTATAGAGTTCAAGGGTGATGAGAATGTGCCTTCCGTTTACTCTCAATGCTTTGGAGTTAATTCCAGACCCCAACCAGAGCTAGGTTCATAGGTGCACCTTCAATCTAAGCCTCCCATACCTGTCACCCAGTGCATGGTCCCTCTTGCACCCGACAATGATGGACTGGTGTGCCTAGGCATGGAATTGGCGTTAGGGCAATCCCAATGTGGTACTCCCCCCAGTGATTCCCTGTTCTAGGGCTCCCAGGCCATGAGTTACCACGCACGATCCTATTGTAGCAAAGGGGTAGAAGAAGTCTTTCCTTCACACAGCAGTGTCTGAGATAAGGATCACTTTTCCGTCAATAGAAAACAATAAAGGTGACCACACTCTTAAACATAAAGTTACACATATGGGACTAACACATTACAGAGTGAGACCCCCTCCTCTGGTTCCTCCTGTAGCCCTCCTGGTGTCTCTTGGGGTCCTCCTGGGGTCTAGGAACCAGAATTCTTTATTCCCATATTTATTCTTCATAGTGACATCTTAGGTCACCATAGCTACAGTGGGGCGTGGTTGGGTTCCTTAGTATACTCCCACCTCAGATAAGAGTAGACACCTTCAGGAAGGTGGGTGGGGCTAAACTTATGTAACACTACTTAGCAACAAAATATGGCAAAGTCACTACTTTGCAACAACCCACAATAGTTAACCCCTTAAATGAAAATAGTAATCCCAACAGGGGGGGTTACACTTCTATTTTGGGTGTCTTTTAATTAGGAGACTGTTTTTAACCTTAGGTGGACGATGTAAGGAAACAAGTATAAGGTGAGAAATTCCTACATGTAATATATCTTTTATATACCATTTTTCCACTTGTGACTTTACTGTGAAGGGTCTTTACGTGCTGTGAATTGGATTTTCTTTTTAGGTAGTGTTGAGTACTGTAGCTTTGAAAATAAGAAACAGAAAGCAATCCTGTGAGCTACAGTAATAGGCCAAGTTATCTTTTGGTATACTAGTTTTTCCTAAAATTCCAATCACCTTCTTGGGGACAGCAGGATTGTCTACTGTCTATTGTCAACTGACTAGTATAATTGTTTATATTGGTATATATGATGGTTGATTATCTTTTGCTAATGTGCTAGGATATAATACCTTCACATGTATTGCAGTTAATGAATCTGATATTTGAGACATATTATTAGTCATGCATTAGTTGTAATGTATCACATTTTGTCATTCAAAACAGTGCTCCAAACTAATCACTTTCTTATGAACTCCAAAAAACATGATACCACAGTTTGCCAACATATGGATTCCTTTCAATGTATTTATGGACAGGTTGAATCTCCCCAATGATCTGATTGTTAGAAGTCTGTTCCGATGTATTGTCATTCAGTGTGAATAATGATTTGGCTGGATGTTTTTATTAGATTTTTCTGGAATACCATTATTCTGGTTTTGTCTCGGTTCTGTCACGCTTGTGCGAGCCCACAGACAAGACCTGACCCCGGCACTGAGGTGGGAAGGACAATGCCACACACCCACAGTAGCGAAGGCGGGCCCAGTAGGTGGTTTGTAGCGTTGCTGGGTCTGAGTATGAAGAAAAAGGGTTAATCCAAAACTCGCCAGGTTCCAAGGGTAGGAGAGGTACACGTAGTCGTTATCCGTAAGCCAGGGGTCACGAGCCAGAGAGATTCCAAATGCAAAGCCAGGTCGGTACACGAGAGGTAACTGTAGAAATCAAAGCAGGACTGGCTGAACAAGCCAGGCACACACAAGGCTACACAAAGTCTATATTCAGCAAGTTATGCCAGGAAGAGGCAGTCTTATATACAGTAGGAGACAGGAACCAGTAGGGGAGGGAGCGGAGGCGAGGCCTCCACAGATGCCAAGGATAGGCTGCAGGAGACAAGGGCTCATAGCAAAACTTGACACGTAGCTGGGGCTCGTTGCATGCCGTCCTGCGCGTACACCGCGCACAGCGGAGGTGCGGCGCGTCCCCAGGGGCGGAGCTATGCTCAGGGACCGTGCATAGAAGGAGCGGGTGCGCGCACGATCTGTAAAAGGAACGGTGATGCGCACATCAGCGGGGGGCGAATCTTCGGCAGCTGCCGCTGCAGTACTATAGGTTAGTGAGGAGGGAACGCGCCGCAATGGACGCGCTCCCCGATTCCTCACAGTACCCCCCCCTTCAGGCGAGAACTCTGGGCGAGCCATAACAGGATTACTCAGGAATCTGGGTGACATGGAATTGTTCCTGAACCCCCTGGGCATAGTGGAAGATCTGCGGCAAGGGCATTTGTCAGCGAGCGCTTTCTTCAAAAGAAAAAGCAGTGACATAGCAATCAATAGAAGGTCAGCACCCCTAGGTAGGTGAGGTTTAGAGAACATCAGGTCCAAAGTCTGGGCATCCGCAGGGGTCACAGTAGGCACCGAACAGCAACTGGAGAGAAGCACGCCGGTGCCCACAGTGGGAGCACAAGAAGCAGGGACGGGCACCACAGGGAAGGTAAGAACGTCCAAAAGGAGCGCTACAGTCTTAGAAGAAAGCACCAAAAAATCCAAAGAGGGCACATCAGGTACTACACAGGGAGCAATGGGTAGCGAAGTTGACTTGGGAGTGGAAGTCCAAGACTCTATGGCTTCTGGAGATATTGCAGAAGAATCAGTGCAGAATAAATCTGTTTTGTACACTGGGTCCTTTGAATCAGTACAGACATTTGGTACTACTGAAAGTCCCATGAGAGACAGTCCAGAGTTCAAAGCAGCAGTCATGCAGTCTGTACTGGGTATTTGCAGAACAGCAAGGGCAAGACTAGGTACGTTTAATCCGGAATGGGTATTGGTGAAAGGTCTGCTTGTCACAGAAGTGAGTGTCTGAGAATCCACAGTAGGTATACCAGATACTATAGAAAACTTTGTGGCAAGAGCCTTAGAAAAAGGCAAAGGGACCTCAGACATCGCAGGTGAGTCAGGGTAACTTGATGTTAAAGCAGGAGTCTTATCATTATCGATAGCACTATCACACACTACAGGAGAGTCAGAGATAAGTGTTTCACACATAGCAGGGAACTCTGAGACAGAGAAAGATGACTTAGCAACTGGATCCTTAGATGCAGCAACAGGAAACTCAGACCTTGCAAAGGAACCAGAGACAGATAAGCTTATCTCTGAAGGGGTTGGTTGGGAATCAGCAAAAGAGGAACCAATTCCAGTGGGAGTTACAGCAGGAGTATTAGTGACAGGCAAGTCACTTACTACATGAGAGTCAGAGGGAGGAAAACATGCTTTCACATCAGGAGCTTTGGAACTTTCACAAATTAACTGCTGGAAAATCCTGGGATGCAGTAACAGGGGGCTGAAAACTTGAAAGGAATCAGAGACAGAAAGGCTAATCTCTGTAGTGGTAGATTGGGAAGCAGCAACGGGAGAACCAATTACAGCGGTTGTCTCTAAGGAAAAAGGCTTGGAGTCAAAGGCAGAAATCTCAAATGTCTGAGGGGCAGCAGTGATTACACTTGGTCCCGTAAAGGATTTAGAGAAAAGTGCACTGGTCTCTGAAATGGGTGTATGAGAGTTTCTGCTAGGTACTGCAACATGATTACACAACTTTGCCAAAGATAACATGAACTCTGAAACTGGAGCTTTAGATGCGGTGGCAGAAAACACAGACATAGAGAGGGAACTCTTTAAAGGAGGGGTTTTAACATTAGTGATAGACATATCACATACTACAGGAGGAATCATTAGATGCAATAACAGGAATTTGGCACTTTACAGGGAAAGGAAAAAAAGGAAACTTTGGCTTAGAAACTTGAATCTGAGATACAGAGAGTGCCCAGGTCTGGCTGAATGTTTCTAGTACCGCCAGGTTCTGTTGGAGGCCCTGTTCTGTTGGAGGCCCTGTTCTGTTGCTGACCGCAAAATCAGATCCTCTGCGTATAGTAGGGACTTGGGGGCCGATTCCCCAAGCGGTGATAAAATCAGTGCATTGTCGTCCGACTTTGCATTGATTTATCGCGCACTAAAACATGAGGGCAAAAAGGGTATTCACTAAGAAGGAACGCCATGAAAGGTCGATAAAACAAATGCACTATCGCATGACTGCTTTTTTTAATCAGTGCTATCGCACTATAAATCCTAGCGAGCGGCAACTGATAGAAAAAAATTCAGCCTGGAAGGGCTGCCTGGAGACGCTGCGTCTCCATGCACAGCTCTTACAGGCGATCGTACAGTTCAAATATTGATTTTGATAATAGTGTACATCAGCAGGGGGTCTCCTGAGCTGAACCGCATTGATTTCAGCCTCGGGGGCCCCCCTTGCTTCCCGAGATTCAGTCCCCGGTATGGGGTGCCGGTATGCCCTGTGCTTTTAAATTTCCCGCGTCACGTGACCGGGGCATTTAAATCCTGAAGTGGGATACCGGCACCCCATAACGGGGCCTGTATCTCAGGAATTAGGGGGTCACCAAGGCTGAAATCAATGCGGTTCACCGCAGAAGACCCCCTGCTCCCGCACCCTAGTATCAAAATCAAAATAAACAAAAAAAAAATCATTACCGTAGCGGATATCCGCTATGGTAATGAAGCTGCTTTAATTACATTTTTACTAATAGTGTGCAGGAGCAGGGGGTCTCCTGAGCTGAACCGCATTGATTTCAGCCCCGGGGACCCCCTAATTCCTGAGATACAGACCCTGGTATGGGGTACCAGTATCTCCTCCAGTATTTAAATCCCCTGGACACGTGACGCAGAGGATTATAAAATGGCAGCGATACAGGCACCCCATACCCCATACCAGGGCCTGTAACTCGGGAAGCAGGGGGTCCCTGAGGCAGAAATCAAAGTCGTTTAGGTCAGGAGACCCCTTACTCATGCACACTATTAGTATAAATTACATTAAAGCAGCTTCATTACCTTAGCGGCTAGCCGTTAAGGCAATGAAGGGGTTAATGCACAATAGCAGGTTTATTGGGGGCAGAGAGGGTGTGAAGGGGGTACTTGGTCCAGGGTGGGTAATTTGGCCTACCGGGAAGGTTGCGGGAGGAGTTAACCCCTTCATTACCATAGTGGTAGTAACCGTTATGATAATGAAAGGGTTAACACCCCTCACGACCCACCCGGTAGGCCTAACCACCCACCCTGCATAATAGTGCATATGCCCATTTAAAATAAAACATAAACCAGCAGTATAAAGTAAATACAACTTGCACTTACCCCTGCCAGCCTGCCAGAATGAAGGGCGTCATTTTCCTCATCACCGTCCATGTCCTCCGTTGGCAGCAACAATACAATCAAAAATACAATCTAATGGCCCCTTACCCCTTAATCCCCTTAGCAGTTAGTAACCGCTATAGTAATTAAGGGGTTAACCCACACTCACTCCCCTGATACCTACCCGGGAGGCCTAACACCCTAACCGGGGACACTACCCCCACCCTCCACCCCCGCTACCCATTGATTGGCACAGTGTTAAAGCATGCCCATATAATATGGGCATGCTTTGTTACTATAGCAATAAATGGGGAAGCTAAAAAAACAAACAGGCACAAAATAAAACACATTACATTAAAAGTATACACATTACAAATGCCAAGAAACCAATTGATTGGCACAGTGGTATATCATGCCCCATATAATATTGACATGATTTACCACTATGACAGTCAATGGTCAACCTAAAAAATAAACAACCACCAAAAATATAAAATTCAATCAAAACAATCACCAAATAAACCCACCAAAAATAAACAACAATTAAAAAAAGCAAACACCAAAAATAACAGAAATTAAAAATAGAAAACACAAAAAAAATATCAGAAATAATTAAAAGCAAACAAAATACATTTAAAAGAAATAAAAGCAAGCATTTGCCAAAAAATGCATTCCTTATCAGCCACGGTCCAGAGGTAAGTTATTTTCTTCTTTATCTTCATCTTTTTATTGTAATCCAATTTCTTATTCTTCTTTATCTTTATCTTCATCTGTTTATTGTAATCCAATTTCTTCTTCTTCTTCTTCTTCTTCTTCCTCATCTTCTTCTTCCTCATCTTCTTCCTCATCTTTATCTTCATCTATCTTCATCTGTACAGTCCATTATAATCCAATTGGGTGGAGATGTTAACTCTGAAGCTTCTTGGCATCAAATGAGACTGCACAGGTCTTTTATAAGGCCTGTGATGTCACGTTTGACTGACAAATGGTTCCCAGCCAATCTAATTGGCTGGTATAATCATGTGACAGGTGGTTTTTCTTCTTCTAAGGATGTGACATCATCAAAAGGTAGTAGTTGTAGTAAACCATGTGACGGCAGCCATTTTTGGAAGGTGTCACGTTATTTACTACAACCAATAGGATGACCCCCAATCCTATTGGTTCTAGTACTATGTGGTGGCAGCCATTTTGGTATTGGTGACGTCATTTTAAAGGGAAATGAAGCAGAGCCTTAGAAAAAAAACACGTGTCACATGGTTATACCAGCCAATCAAATTGGCTGGGAACCATTTGTCAGTCAAATGTGATGTCGCAATCCTTATAAAAGGCCTGTGCAGTCTCATTTGATGCCAAGAAGCTGCAGAGTGAACATCTCCACACAACTGGATTCTAATGAAAGAAGAAGAAGAAGAAGAAGAAGAATCCAATTGGATTACAATTAACATATGAAGATAAAGAAGAAAATAACTTACCTCAGGATCGTGGCTGTTGAGGATCATTGCATCTTTGGTCGAGAGCTTCCTGAGACCCCTAGATTCGGAGGGTGAATACATCTGAAGGTAAGAAAAACCATTGAATATATGTTATTTTAATTTTGCAGGTTTTTTCATTGTATTTTTTAATTTAAATTTTTTTCATTACCCATTGATTGCCAATGTATTTATCTATGCCCCTTTAGGGCTACAGATACATACAGTGACAAGCAATGCATTTTTTTGGGCAAATTCTTGCTTTTATTTCTTTTAAATGTATTTTTGTTTGCTTTTAATTATTTCTGGTATTTGTTTTGTGTTTTTTATTTTTTATTTCTGTTATTGTTTTAGTGTTTGCTTTTTCATTGTTGTTTATTTTTGGTGGGTTTATTTGGTGATTGTTTTGATTGAATTATATATTTTTTCGGTTGACCATTGACTGTCATAGTGGTAAATCATGCCCATATTAAATGGAAATTATGTACCACTGTGCCAATCAATTGGTTTATTGGCATTTGTAATGTGTATATTTTTAATGTAATGTATTTTTGATTGTTATGTTGCTGCCAACGGAGGACAAGGATGGTAATGAGGATGGCCTTCATCATGGCAGGGGTAAGAAGAAGTTTTATTTACTTTATGCTGGATAACGTTTTCTTTTGAATGGGAAAATGCACTATTATCCATGACGGGGACCACATGGATCCCCGCCAGCCTCTGGTATCAATCCTGTGCATGAAAAAAAATGCTTTTATGCATCTCTCAATGTTTTTAGCACCAGCCTTTAGCTGGGGAGGATTCATGGGCTGATGCCAGTTCATTGATGTATACTGTACGTAAAAAAGTTTGGGACTCTGTCTAACTTCACGGCCTTGACAGAAGAAGTCTATCCTTTTGTTATTTACTTTCACACAGCATTTGTTTTCAGAGTCCATACTTTTGATTGTGTTGTATGTTCTCCACCCTCTAGTATTCCACTTTCTAGTATTCTCTCTCTCTCTTCCTCCCCCCACATCCCCACATTCAATGGTGGAGTTGAATTAATCCACTCGTTCTTCTAATACCCAATCCGCAGACGGATTTTGGTGGGGGGAACAGATTTGCTCTAAACAATCCACAGAATTCCGGTAAATGAATTTTGACCGGTTCGTTAATCTCTAGTTGTAATCAAGTCTAGTACTTTATATACCTTAGTATAATCATGTAAGTGAACCCCTGCTGGGGCCGCCATTGACACATCTGATGTCACGCGTCCAGCGCACGTCATGATGGCATCATTCTATTCACATCCATCTGACCTGATGTCAGGACCAACAGAACATAAACATAGCTCCAATAGTGAACTAGTCAAGCCCAAACATACCCCAAAAATATTCACAAAATATACAGTAAAGAATTATAATACATCTAGAATAACAAGATATTTTTTTCTTCAAGTGCATAGAGTAATTCTTCTCTGTATGATGTATTTCAACAGAAAAACAGAAGAATAGGTGAATATATGCCATTACCCAACAAAACAAAGTATTGAAAAGATCCCCACAGTCAAAACAAACGGGGGTTGTAAAAGATGTAAAGACATCCCAATGCCTACACAGGCATATGTGGAATATGTAGATATAATCTATGCATGCAAAGGTATATAGTACACATGAAAAAAGGATATAATGCAATTAATCTAACAATCTTCGGGAAAAAAATCAAATACAGCTTAACCCCGTTATAGCGCGGTCCTTGGGGGCCACCCGAGACCACCGCGTTATAAACAGGGTCGCGGAAAAAATTGGGCGATGCAAAAAAAAAACATTTAAATGGTCGCCGCATCAGTGTTACTGCGTCCGCCGGAGGGGGAAAGCTGAGAACTCTCCCGGCGTTTCCATACCAGTGGGGCAGCGGCAACCGCACCCAGCACTTACCCGGCATCTGGCAGCTCTTCTGCTGCCGAGAGCAAGCTCCCTTAAAGAGACAGTATGTCTCTGTGTGTGTATTTGACTGTGTGTCAGTGTGTGTGTGTGTTCAGTGTGTGTGCAGTGTGCTGTGAGTGTATGCAGTGTGCTGTGAGTGTATGCTGTGAGTGTGCTGTGTGTGCAGTGTGCTCTGAGTGTATGCAGTGTGCTGTCAATGCGTGGAGGGTGTGCAGTGTGCTGTGAGTGTGCTGTGTGGGCAGTGTGCTGTGAGTGTATGCAGTGTGCTATGAGTGTATGCAGTGTGCTGTGAGTGTATGCTGTGTGTGCAGTGTGCTGTGAGTGTGCTGTGTGTGTAGTGTGCTGTGAGTGTATGCAGTGTGCTGTGAGTGTGTGGAGTGTGTGCAGTGTGCTGTGAGTGTATGCAGTGTGCTGTGAGTGTATGCAGTGTGCTGTGAGTGTGCTGTGTGTATAGTGTGCTGTGAGTGTATGCAGTGTGCTGTGAGTGTGTGGAGTGTGTGCATTGTGCTGTGAGTGTGCTGTGTGCAGTGTGCTGTGAGTGTATGCAGTGTGCTGTGAGTGTATGCAGTGTGTGCAGTGTACTGTGAGTGTATGCAGTGTGCTGTGAGTGTGTGCAGTGTGTGCAGTGTGCTGTGAGTGTGTGCAGTTTGCTGTGAGTGTGTGCAGTTTGCTGTGAGTGTGTGCAGTGTGTGCAGTGTGTGCTGGTGCTGTGTGTGTGTGTAGTGTGCTGTGAGTGTGTGCAGTGTGTGCAGTTTGCTGTGAGTGTGCTGTGTGTGCAGTGTGCTGTGAGTCTATGCAGTGTTCTGTGAGTGTATGCAGTGTGCTGTGAGTGTATGCAGTGTGTGCAGTGTGCTGTGAGTGTGCAGTGTGCTGTGAGTGTATGCAGTGTGCTGTGAGTGTATGTTGTGTGTGCAGTGTGCTGTGTATGCAGTGTGTGGAGTGTATGCAGTGTGCTGTGAGTGTGTGCAGTGTGCAGTATGCTGTGAGTGTGTGCAGTGTGCTGTGTGTGCCGATGCTGTGAGTGTGTGTAGTGTGCTGTGAGTGTGTGCAGTGTGTGCAGTGTGCTGTGAGTGTGCTGTGAGCTGTGAGTGTATGCAGTGTGCTGTCAGTGTATGCAGTGTGCTGTGAGTGTATGCAGTGTGCTGTGAGTGTGCGCAGTGTGCTGTAAGTGTGTGCAGTGTGCAAAAAAAAAAAAAAAATTTTTAATTCGGAGTCCATGCTAAAACACGTTATAAGCAGATCCGCGTTATAGCGGATCCGCGTTATAGCGGATCGCCCTATAACAGGGTTGAGCTGTACAGGGAGTATCTACAAATAGCATGTGACATTCCTGTCCTCATTCACGCCCAGAGTCTAATAACTCTAATAATAATTAAACTCTAAAACTAAGCACCTTTCTGGGCAAAATCCGATTTTGCATAGATTTCCATCTTGCCGTTTTTGACAAACTTGAGTTTCTACTATACCATTTTGAATACTGTGGGTTTTTTGTAAGGAAAACTCCCCTTTTACCCCCTCCAAGACCATTATCCCCTATTGCCCCCTCCCCCCAGGACCATTATCCACTTTTACCCCCTCCAGGACCATTATCCCCTTTTACACCCCCAATCCAGGACTATTATCTCTTATATCCTCCCTCCATTACCTTCTTGTACCCACCCCACACTTCCTTATACTCCTTACACTCAGGCCCATTCTTTCTTGTACCCCTTCCCCCGTCCCCCCATACGCCTGTATAACCCCTCCCGCCTCACCCTCCACCCCTCATACCCATACCTTCTCCTCCCTCCAACCCCCACAGTGTGCCGAGTGGAAGAGGGGGTCCTTATATGTGTCCTGGGCCCAACAATTTCTGTTGGCGGTCCTATTTCTGTTGGAATAGGATGCCAATATTGCCAGTAAATACGGTATATGTAACTCTTCACCTTCTAAAGTGGCTAAGTAAGTGAGTCTGCTTTTTTTCAAGCATTTTACCTAGTATGTTTTTTTTTTAATTGCCAATCAGCTTACAGTGTACGCTTTGCTGACATGCTTTCAGTTGTATCTATACCATATTGTTTAAACACAAACGCATGATTTATTATACTGTTAAGATACGTTATTCATGAATTGATTGTTAAAATGAACATTGTTTTATGCCTATTATGTGCATTATGTGACAGTAAGAAACCTTGCTGAGTTTAAGATTCATACTGATTAGAGTGTTAAAGGTCTGCAATAAGATATTCCAGTTGCCGACAGTTTCAAAATGTAATGGAGTGTGTGCTTGATATATTAAGGCAGGAAGATTAATGATTTGTGTCAACTTTGAAAGCATGCTTGTGGGCATTGCCTGCATAAGAATTACTTTTACAGATGCAGAGATGGAATGGAAGGATAAGTGAATATATTGATTTCCATATCAAAATCAGAAGCATTGCGCATGCGCGAAAAGTGTTTACAAATTGCTATGGGTCATTCACTGTAATAGTTGCTGAGGGCTCACATCAATCTGAACTGTAAGGAAAGCTACACCTATATTTCAAGCTGGTACACCACTGGTTTTCATAAATATGAACGAAGTCATTATGAATATGCTAACACTTTACTGCAGTATTAAGCAGCCATGAGATTTGCCTCGAGGGACACTCAAACGGATTCAAATATTGGTGATGCACTTTGCACCAGGTGAATTTTCTAAAAGCTTTAAGATTATTATCTCTGAGATAAGAGATTTCAAACTATAAAGAGAAGGTCGAGGCATCATAGAAAGTCCCAGACATCATCAAATATTATCAAGCAGCCCAATTGAAACAAAGAGGTGATGTGGAACAACAACCCGGCAACCTCGTGTTGGCTGGGGATTGAGTCATTTTATGTGCGTCCACATTCCCTGACGTCCTATGGACTGGGTTAGGAGAGGAGAAACACATGGAGAGGTTTAAACTACTGTAGGTTCGATGAGATGTACATGGGAAACTTGGTCTAAAAATAAATATTCACTAAATTCAACTCCATCGTTTTTATCACCTATATTTAATAATCCTCATTTTTTACCAGGATGTGCAAAAAATTCATTCAAACAATTTAGAGAGATAGATATTACAATGGTAAACAACTTGGTAGTAGAAGGGAAACCAATGACATTTCAGGAGATACAAATAAATTATCAAACACAAAATATCCCAATTTTTAATTTTCTTCAAATTAAACATTATTTATTGAAATTATCGCAAAAAGAGAAATTTCCGGATTTAACACATTTTGAAAAACTTTGTAAAAAAGGTGTGTATCAGAAGGGGTTGATCTCAAAGATATATATGGAATTAATTTTGGCAACAACTCCTCAGATTCATAATTGTATGTTGAAATGGGCTGAAGACCTCAATGCAGAAATAGATAGGGAAACCTGGGAGGATATCTGGGAATCGGCAGCTAAAACTTCAATTTGCACGACAACGAAGGAAAATATATACAACATTTATTTCAATGGTACCTAATCCCGAGGAGGCTGAGCCAGATCTCCCCAGGCACATCAGATCTATGTTGGAGAGGTTGTGGTCTGAGAGGAGATATGGTACATATATGTTGGTCATGCCCACAGATTCAAAAGTTTTGGACAAAGATACAGAATATGCTTCAGGAAATTACAGATATAAAAATCCCTCTAGACCCACTAATGTATTTATTAGCAAAGCCCATCGAAGAAGTGTCTAACCCGGAGAAAAATGATCTCGCTGCTGTATAGCAGCAGCGTGGAAAAATATAAATGTACCATTAAAACAAACAATAATTAAAAGAGTAAATTAAGTAAAATTAATGGAAAAGCTTTTAGCTCAACTGAATCAAAAATTAGATCAATTTTATAGGGTCTGGGAACTATGGCCTCCGTACTTCAGATAAAATCCTAATTCTGGTTGATTATTATCCTGATCTACTTTACCTTCTAGCTCTTATACATACCCATACTTCTAAACTAACTTTACCATCCCTCCCCTTCCCACTCCTTTCCTCTCTGGCCCCATCTTTATCTATCCTTTTTCTTTATCTTTTCTATGTTATAAAATAAAAAAAAAATAAGAATAATTGGTAATTAAAAGAATCAAAAAAGATTTAAATATATAATTTGGATATGGAACATATAGAAAATTGTAAAGAAATCATATAGAGAAGATAATTGTATTTGCTAAGACAGATATATTAAACATGTAAAAACATATATTAAAAATGTAAAGGGATAAATATTGTTCTACTGTATTATCAACATTGTATATGTAAGTAAAATGTTAATATATTCATGTAAAATAATAAAAAAAATATTGAAACAAAAAAAAAAGAGAGAAGGTCTAGAAGGAAAGAAGTGTGTCAACACCTCTGTGTATGATACTGCACACACACATGTTCTATTTGGCGCGCTTTGCGGATCTAACCTTTCCCCACCATGAGGTCAGAGATAAGGAAAGAATGTTAGCGCTGACAAGCTACATATACTGTAATTCCTCCAGGAATGATCTGGATAAAAGTTATGGGCTTCCTATCCAGCACAGAATGTTTCATGTTGCTTATCAGTATGAGAAGTTTTATTATGACATCATATCTTAGGTTTATGCCCACTTCATCAGTGGTAGAAACGTGCCTTGCATGCAACGTTTTCTACACAGCACATTTGGGAGGTTGTTGCAGTGCAGAATTCATACCTACATTTTCCTTTTTCATTTTTGATTGTGCTTTTGAAAACCGACAGTGCTTTTTGTCTCCTTTGAATTATGCGATTAGAAAGTGCTGTGGGAGGTGAGACATGCTGTTTGTATCAGTGTGTATATATATATATATATATATATATATATATATATATATATATATATATATATAGTGGTCGACAAATCACCAAAAAAATCTACTCGCCAAACAATAAAATCTACTCGCCACCTAGTACCACACGTGTGCTGCTTGGGCCAATACGAGCTCGCCACGATGTTAAATCCACTCGCCCGGGGCGTGCAAATGTATAGGTTTGTCGAACACTGTATATATATATATATATATAAATATATATATATATATATATATATGTAGTCATGCATATCAATGCCTACTGTCATCTCTCCTGCTGGCAATACGACCTGGTAAGTTACAGGAGTGCCAGCAGTAATTATGGAGCCAAAAGTTAGTGCGCGTGAATACGGGAGTAAAAGTGGAAGGTTGAAGTTACAAGTTCAAGGTACCCCCTAGTGTCGTAACTAGGGGTACCCACTAATCTTTAAAGTGAGCTAAGGCCAACTGTTCCAGGGACCTGGAACAGGGGTGATCTCCCTACGGGGAGAGGGAATCCCACTCCATTGGGAGGGCGTACCTTTTGAAGGGAATCACGGAGAATGTGCGGCTGAGAAGTTTCACTGCCCCGGGCAGCTCGCCCACCTCTGGTACAATAAAGATGACTTGTAAAAAGGAAACCCACTGGTGTGAGTTTGCAATTACTCTCCGGGGGCCCTCACCACCAAGAAGGAGTTCCTCATCAGGACCATCTACCTGCATCTGCATAGATCCTGATGAGGTGGAGGCGCTGCACGTAATGTGAGTAAGACTCAACACCCACTACCTCAGATACTGTCCGCCTTGACATCCCCCAATACCATCAAGCGGGAGACTCAGGAGTCCTGTTGCTTACAGGTGCACCATCATGCACAGACATGTAACTGGGCTGGATAGACCACAGGGGCCAATGTGAAATTGGGGGGGTCAGACCAGACACGAACACCCGTTACATATATATACTGTATATCAAAAGGATAGGCACACCAAAAATATGCAAAAATGTATTTTATTGGGCCAATAAAATACGTTTCTTTTGCATATTTTTGGTGTGTCTATCCTTTTGTTATTTTTGTACAGTACCTTATAGGTAGTTGCCAGAATGTCCTCCTACTGTCTCTGTAAGTTCTGCTTAATTATCACTTCGATTGTAAGCTCCTCGGGGCAGTAGACTCCCTTTCCCATTGTTACTGTCATGTCTGAAGCGCTGATTCCCTTTGTGTTATATTATTATGTCACGTGTATTACTGCTGTGACAGACTATGTACCTGGATGGCACTATATAAATAAAGAAATACATACAGTACATACTGTACATCCACCCAAATACCCAGTTGGGGAGAGATAGAGTTAGCACTTGGTGTTGAGTATTCTACATTTCTTAATCTCACCCCTCGCCCCCCCCCCCCCACCCACTATATTTTACTGATATGTCTTTTATATGTCTTTTACTGATGCTGTGTCAAAAGACCCCTTCTCGCACCAGGTACATTAAATGCACATGCCAGGCTACAGCCAATATGAGGAAGAATGGTTTCGCTGAACACTGTCAACTAACGACCGGTCTCTAATATATAGTTTTTAGCTCAAATAATTTGAAAACTGTCCCTAAAACAGTTAGTAAGCCATCCAACCCAATTTAATCTGTTGGACACCCGTCTGGGATTTAGAAAACATTACAGCTCTGGGATGACCCTGATACAGTAGGTGTCACTGAATTCCTGCTCAGCACAGTAAATGCAGGGGGCGCCGCAGCTCTGAGTCTTCTTGACTTGAATGCAGCGTGCGACGCAGTCGATCACACTTTGGTTTACCAGACCTAAATCGGATGTTGGCCTGAGAGGTAAAGTGCTGGGCTGGTTCCAGTCCTTTCTTAGTGAGAGTAGTCAGAAAGTGGCCCTCAAAGAGGAATCGTCAAACACAATCCTGTTGACTTGTGGCGTCCCTGAGGGATCTGCCATTTCCCCGGTTTTATTCAATATCTTAAAGCTGCAGACCAAGCAATATCCTACATGTGTGTGTTTTTTTTTTTTTAATTAACCAGTTCTGTACTATGAAAAAATAATTGTAGCATTAAAAAAAATACAACTCTGACTGACATTTTTAATGTATTAAAATGTAACAAGCATTTTTATTTCTATAGCAACCGTTTACAAAGTCACATTTTCCTCTTCTGAAATAGGCTCTGGCACACCCTTTCTTAAGCCTTGCCCTCTTTCTAGCAGTGCACCAATTGTATCTAGTGACTGCCTGGTCACACGATCTTCCCCACAGAACTTTGCATCTTGGTCCTCTTCTGCTGCATTAACAGCCATTTAGTGAACAACCGAGCCGAATCTTTGCCGATCGAACAGCAACTTAGCTAATTACTTTTCTTTGTGTGGATTGTATTAATGCACATATTAAAGGGAATTTTTATTTTATTTTTAAATTAAAAAAAACCAGCAGCATTGACTGCTACATTAAACCCCTAGTTGGACATTATTTGTTCAAATCAAATTCCGTTCCATCAGTACGCAGATGATGTCCAATTGATGTCGAACATCTCCAACGATCCCATCATCACGGTGAACGGTCTAAATGACCGCCTTAGCAACATCTCTAACTGGATGGCTTCGATTTGGCCACAACTTAATGCCTGTAAATCCGAGTTACTCCTGATAGGCCCTAAAGCACAAACAGATGCGGGGAGAAATGCCTTCAACGATCTAAAAATCAATAACTCAGCCATCCCTAGGAAAGAGAAGGTTAGAAGCCTTGGAGCTATTATAGATTAAAAACATAATTGATCAGCCCCATATTGCATCTATTGTGAAAAACTACTTCCAAATCCATCGGCTGAGACAAATGAAGGCATTTCGCATGAAATCCAACTTACAGGTTGGAGTTTGCAAACTCTCTGCTGATCTCTGGGTCTCCAGAAATATAATATCACAGCCCTGCAGTTGGTGCAAGGCCAGGGGAGACCACATCGCCCCAGTATTACAAGATCTGCATTTTGTTCCCGCTGGAGCAAAGGGTTCATTTTAAGATCCTAACCCTTACCTTTAAAACTACCCATGGACCTGCCCCGCTTTACCTCCACAACGTCCTGATCAGCAACACCTCAAATCAGGCCCTTAGATCTGCCATCGCCTGATTGAGTCTCGGTTTAAAGTCGATAAAGCTGGAGCTTTATCCAGGACCGTCCCAAAGACTGTGGAATAAGCTCCCTGCAGCTCCAAGAAGACAGGAAGCTTGACTACCATTCAGAAAGGAATTAAAACCTTCCTTTTTAATCAAAGCCTGGCAAACCGATCCTAATACTAGTAGCCAGCTTTCCTGCTCCCGCTTGATCAACGTAATAGCAATTATGCAATCAGACAGTGGCGTTCTCGTCTTCGGGCATCTCAGCAGGAGGAGGATATTTTGAACACACTTTGAACCATACTTGGAACTTAAACTTTATAGTAATCTTAGTGTTTCAGATTAGATAACAACAGTTTAACACATTTACGAGCTATGAAGGAAAAACTCCTACTTCTCGTTTAATGAACATGAATTTACCAGAGTGTATCTGTACTTGCTGACATAATACAGTGACATCAATTTAGTTACCATCAGTTGATTGTCTATTTTATGCCTCTTATATAGTTTTAATCTACGTAACAGACCTACAATTTTCAAAGGGATTGATGAGAGAGAGAGAGAGAGAGAGAGAGAGAGAGAGAGAGAGAGAGAGAGAGAGAGAGAGAGAGAGAGAGAGTGAGTGAGAGAGAGATAATGAATAAGTGATAAGCACAAATAAATTACTTGTAAAACAGATATAGGCCCTAATAATACAGGATCCTATCTAATATAACGTGATATAAACAGTACACACAAACAATGAGAAGTGACTTAGAAATAAATATATATTCAAAACCTCTGGTGGAATTGCAGCTCTAAAATACATGTTCTTTTCAAACAACAAAAATGACATACAGTGAAAGTAACAAAGCGTAAGACCACCAGAGGAATGATGCTAAAAACACAAATGGTGACAAAAAGTGAAAATGATGATGTGGGGAAAAAAAGGGGGGGGCGGGTCTCCCACTCACATGATGAAAGATAAAGGTAAATCAATAGAGATAAAACTCCTGGTGTTATGGTCCTTGTTCCAAGTAAACTGGGTGCAAGTAATCCAAAACTGGGTGCAAGTAATCCAAAACTGGGTGCAAGTAATCCAAAACTGGGTGCAAGTAATCCAAAACTGGGTGCAAGTAATCCAAATACTGTATCTGGGAAAAAGAAGCAAAACATTTTGGAATACAATTTTATAACAGAAAGGGAGAAAAGTAACGCACTTACAAACAGACAACAGGTCACACGCAGATAGATTATGTAGAGATGCAGAGTTGCAAGGGAAAGCTGGCTCGTCCTCACCGACAGTCCAGCTGGTTGTCGCGGGCCCGCGCAGTCCAATGACATCACAGTGTTTGAACTACTGCAAAGACTTGGCTTGAGTGAGCAGCAGCTGTGTTTCCCTGTGTATCTGTGTATCGCGGCGAATGGGCTTTCTCCACGCTTAACTCCGCCCACAACTGTGATGTCATTGGACAGACAAAACTACAGTGTAACCACCTAACAAAAGAAGTTCGTCTAGAGCATGGGTGCACAAACTGGAGGTCGCGAGATTTGGGGGGGGAGGTGGAAGGGGGGCGGCGGTTACAGAGGCCCCGCGCTCTTCACTTAGGCATTTAAATTAAATGCCGGGGGACCGCGCGAGGCCTCTATAACTAACTTACCTTGGCATCCAGCGACGCGTTGTCATGGTAACCGGGCGTCGAATGAAGTCGCGGTGTCACGTGATGTCGTGTTGCCATGCCAACGTGACCCGATGGTGTCATTTGATGCCGCGTTGCCGACGACAAAATAAAGGAATTTGCAGAGGCCTCACGCGATCCCACTGCATTCATTTAAATGCCTTGGTGGAAGAGAGAAGGGCCACTGCAAACACCGCGCCCCCCCCCTGAAAAATCTTGCGCCCCCCAGTTTGCGCATCCCTGGTCTAGTTTTCAGTGATCAGATCATCTCCTTGACTGCCAGGTGAAAAAAATACATTGCAGTCATTTTTAAAAGTCCCAGCGAAATTTATGTTGACATCAATATTTGTCCAGAACAAGATGATGTGGTAGATGTGTGATACGTTAAAAAAATGTTGTGATTTTCCATAATTCGGTTAACATGATGCTTAAAAGTGAGTCCTATGTAAAACGTCACTGAAGGTCTTTAAAAACATAGTTGATTTGCACAGCATGTCATCAGAAAACTTGGAAGGAATTATTGCATTATTGTTGTGATATGTATATTTGTTTATGAAGCTAAAAAACTGAATTGTTACAGGGCCTTTTTTTCACGATAATAAACATAATTTAATCATAAGGTGTTTATACTTTAGGACGTCAGCTGTCAAGGAAGCAGCAAAACGCAAACATGCAAGATCTCACAGCAGGGACCTCTGCACCTGCTAATTCATTTCCAAGTTTTATCTTGTTACACCTGATTCTCTCTTTTATCAAGTGAATTCTTTGTTGTGCTAAGTTTCATGTATTATTTAAGTTTCAAACTTTCCCCTAACAATAACACGTGATATTTGCAGAACAAAAGAGCTAGAGTTGTGAGATGTAGTTTTTGAAAATCTTTATTTATTTATAGTCGATTAACTGGGGTATAGCCAGAATTTCTAAATCGATAATACATTCCGCTAAGGCAGCAAGGCAACTTTGTCATGAAGGCAGGGTCGCTTTATACATTAGGCCGGCTTGGCACAGTGCCCAGGGCCTACGAACCTTTTAGGGCCCACAATATTTCACTTGAAAAAATACCTAAACAAAAAAAAATCACAAAATAAGAGAAAACAGAAAATTTTAATTTAAAATGCCTTCGAAGTATCGATATCTTTAAATATCGAAACAAAAGTATCGATGGCAAATATCGCTAGTATCGAAAGAAACAAGCAAACGATGAAATTAGCATAAAAATGAGTAAAAATATCGGACACACAGGCCTCTAGAAATAAGTGCCTAGGGCCTACGAAGGTCTTAAAATGGCCCTGTATGAAGGTTCAAGGATTTTTTTTTCTGAATGTGAAAATTTACTGTTGCATTGTACCGTCACGATTCTGTAGTGCACCAGATTTGATTAAGAAAAAAAATCCACTTTTTATGTATTTTATTCATATGTCGGCGCCCTAGTCCTAATTTATGATACAGCAAATTAAAAAAGCCGTGCCGATTCTTTCAAATCTTTCATTGAATAAAATCCAGGGTTTTTTTTTTTTATAATCCAAGCTCGAATTTCATATTGAATCCGAAATCCGTTGCTGGATTGTTAAAAATCCGACCTCTGTGCTGGAGGGGATGTGGTCAAAAGGGAGACATAGCCCACATTTGGTGGTCATGTCCGGAGATCCAGAAGTTCTGGACCAAGATCCAGACACTTATCTATGAGATCACTGGAATCCCTCTCCCCCTGGACCCCCTGACCATGGTGCTGAGCAAACCCATAGATGACCTCCCCCCACCAATGTCCAGGCTGATCAGGGCCATGCTGACAGCGGCCAGATGCTCTATAGCGGCAGCCTGGAAACAGATTAAGGCCCCCTCGAGAACCACAGTAGTGAGAAGGGTTAACGAGGTCATGACTATGGAGAAGCTTACGGCCATGCTCCAAAAGAAAATGCCCCAGTTCTGGAACACATGGGACCCCTGGATCGAGAGATAAATCCCCAAAAAGTCAAAGCACCTAGGTCTAGCAGCCACCCCCAAACAATTGGAGAGCTACACCGGGACACCTCTGGGCAAGCCCACATACCCCCCTCCCCCTCTTTCCTCCCCCCCCTCCCATGTTTGTCTTCTCCTCCCCCCCCCCCCCCTCCTCTTCCCCGTACTCTTTTTCCTACTGAAAAAGGAAAACTGGTATTGGTCCTTCTCTGGAAATAATGAGCACAAATGTTGTGGGCCCACGACACTACTGTATGTAAATTTATCTGTGACTGTGACCAATAAAAAAATTGTTACAAAAAATCCGACCTCATGTTAATCCAAGGAGAGAGACTTTCAATTTAGTGGTGTCTCCAGTTGTGTATATATCCCTGAAATGTCCCTCCAAATAAATTAGGGAGACATGCCTGTGCTGAAGAAGAAGCATACCTGAGGTTCCCAGCTGGGAGATATGCTAATAGTAATCATTGTGAGCTAAACCAGCTGTTGGGTAGCATCCCTGTCACATCATACAGTATGTTTGAGATGCTCACTGCTCACACATGTACTGTAATTAATCTAACTGTTGGCATATTTCACAGGTATCTCAGGTGTGCTCTTACATAGAGGTGCTTTCTGTAACTGTAAATAGACACAAAGTGTTATTGGGTTAGCAAGTCTAAGGCACCTTAGGAATGGGGTATGGTGTCAGACCCAGCAGGATGGGCAGTTGAACCCACACAACCTCTGATATTCAGGACAACTCTAGCAGTGTGAGCTAAACGGATGATGGATAGCACCACTGTCACAGCATACTTAGTTTTGAGCTATACTCTTATTGAGTGCACATACATGTACAGTACAAAGCACTTTACCCTCTTCTGGGACAGGGCATCACCTGACCTCCGTAATTCATAGCCCTCAGTACATATTACTTTGAGCTTGAAGTCCTTTCAGGGTTGCAATCAACAAAATAGATATCTCTTTGAGGTATGCTGTTCATAGAAAGTTTGTGTTGCTACCCATCAGCTGGTTTAGCTCACACTGCTTGAGCTGCAGTCTAGAAAAGCAGTGGTTGGGGGTTCTAGTCCTGTTTGGGGTTGACACCATTCCAGCTATTAGGTTGACTGTAGGCTTATTATCATCTCTATATAATAAATATGGAAATCCTTCTAGGAAGTGTGGGACGGGACTAATTTAAATATATTTTGCATAGCGATTTCCCAGCCAGGAACTTCAGATGTGATCCTTTTTCAGCACAGGCATGTCTCCCTAATTTATCAGTCAGTCTCTCTCACGCTGTTCCCCCTTACAATACATCATAATATATCGCAGAATATCACAGAGATTGCAAAGGATTTTATATTCCAACCTAGAGGGAACAATAAAGCCTGCTACACCTGTATCTGCAGCATCAATATGATTCAAACTACAACAATATCAGATATCAAACATTCTATTTGTCATTTACATCTATTTTACCAGGTTTTTTTTTATATATTTAACAAGTTGGCATTTTATTTCCTGATCAGAAAACAGGTATATAAATATTAGATGAGTGTTTAATTTCTTAAACGTTTATAGATTTTTAATTAAAACTTTTTTTTTCCCTCCCCCCTTTGCAGGTATGACATGTCAAGCTCGAAGCTCATATGTCACCTCTGAAATCCTCTGGGGCCATCGGTTCACACCGGTACTCACACTGGAAGATGGGTTTTATGAAGTTGACTACAACAGCTTTCATGACACGTATGAGACCAACACACCATCTTGCAGTGCCAAAGACCTGGCCGACATCATCAGCAAGGCAGAGATGCCCTTGAGCTGGTCTGTGTCCAGCAAACTGGACCAGCATGCAGAACTGGAGAATGAAGATGGAGCAAAGATCCACGAAGAGCAAACAGAACAGAACGGGGACGTGGCAAACGTAGAGAATGAATCTAAAGTGTAGCGCCACCACAACGCAGGGCATTTATTATTCAAATAAATCATACTGCTGGTGTGAAAGTCCACTGCCCAGAAATAAATCAAATGACAAGCAACGAGACACTAGGCTTATTAAATCTGCAATACTGCCAATATATAGTACACTTGTATATCTATGTGCGTCCATCTACTGCAGATTGCGGATGAAAATGTGTGTATTCTTCTTTTGGGGCTTGTAAACAACCTTTTTCAGACTGTGAGGCCAACAAAACAAGACAGTGTTGTTAGATATTGGTTTTCTATGAAGGTTTTATAAACCTTGGGCAGGGTAATGCGTCCAGGTAAAACAGACATCGCTTTAAGCCAAGGCAAATGGTCATCAGTTCACTAAGACACTGTACATATGCCTTATGTAATAATATGCTCTTAAATTTGGTAATAAACCCAGCATGTACAAAGGAACTGTGAATGAAGAGTCTAAATAATGTACATAGATGTGTAATTAATGTAGGTTTAGATTCATAATTCTAGGATTAAGCGGATGCAAAAAAATAACAGGTTACAATTTAGTATTTACTCCTATTTTTTTCCTTCTATATACCAGTTCATTGCCCATTAATTTCCATATACTGTACATCCATCTCCAATGTTGTGTAAACTTATTCTTCAGTTTACCAGACTGGCAGCTATTTTAAGTACCTCAATATTTATTTACTAATCAATGTACTTACTATTAAAGCCATAGACTAAGTCATGTGAGAAATAGGGAGATCAGGATAATATAACTGATATGCTGTGAAACTGTTTACATAAACAAATATAAGTCTATATAAAGCTCATGAGCATACAGCAATCATTCCGTGGTTGCTTTGAGTTCTAAGAAAATGAATCAGTCCCATGCTATTAAAGACCCCAGAATCTCAGAGGGACGTGTTCTGTTTTTGTATTTTTATTTTCTTGAGAGACGGATGTTCAGAGACGTGATGGGAAGGCAGTAAACACTTTGAATGTAATACAGTACTTACACAAATCGCATTTTGATATCAACACAAGGTGGCAAATCCAATCTCTAGCCACCACTCCTGCAGCGCCGAGGTTAGGGAAAGAGTGACCTTAATCGGTTCCCTCTCTGGTAGTATCAAGAGAGCAATTATTCCACCAGGTCACTTCCTAACACTCCCATTTATTCCCTCCCACTTGTAAATAGTCTTGTGTTGAGTTTTCTAAACGAGACATTCAGAGCATACACGTTTCAGTTAGAAGTACTTTTTGGCCACATCCTCATCAATGCATCTTCTTGAACATAAAATCAGACAAATGAATTTTTTGAAGACACTGGAATTCAGCAGGTTAAAGGCACTACTGACACAAAATAAACTGGGATGTGTTTAAAATAGGGACAACAACCCTACCCCTTTTACAGTACATCTCAGTCAAATGTTTAATTATTTGAAGGAACAGGCTTAAATAAGTATTGGTACAGTGAAATGATAATGTAATAGTATTTTGTAATTTATTTTTATGAGGCCATTCCAGCACTGTAAACAAGCCAGACAATTAAACAATTAAGACATTTAAGCATTGCTACGGTGGCTTTCAAATAACTTAAGATTCTTTCAAAAAGCCTCTCGTTATAATTTGTGCGTTATGTAGCACGCATCCCAAACTTGTAGCTATACTGCGAGGCACTAAATCAGTCATAACAGACACAAACGACCTTTGTGCGATTGATTAATATACAAAATCTCTTTCCTAGCATCAATTTATTATCACAGGATTTACACTCAAACATATCGGAATTGTCTTGACTCGTTTATGGCTCATATATGCCAGAATTCACTATGCTGTAAAAAACGCTAAAAAAACGTGATCCTCCGTTAACATTTATTTTTTTTCTGCATGTTCTTGTATAGCACTGCTAGTTTTGTAAGTTTTGAAGCAGGGGAACCTGGTTCAATTCCTGGTGTCAGCTCCTTGTGACCTTGGGCAAATCACTTTATCTCCCTGTGCCTCAGGGACTGAAAAATAGATTGTAAGCTCCACAGGGCAGGGACCTGTGTCTGCAAAATGTCTCCTTGTCCTTGCCCCATGGAGCTTACAATCTATGTTTTCAGTGCCTGAGGCACATTGAGATAAAGTGACTTGCCCAAGGTCACAAGGAGCTCCTGCTTCAAACTCAGTGCCAGTCAGTGTCTTTACTCACTGAGCCGCTCCTTCTCTCCCATTAAACTTTGGGCTCCGCCACTGTCATATCGTGCTCATCATTTTCAGGAAATGAGATGTACTGTAAGATGTCTGTGAGCTCTGAATCTAGTTCGGTTTATTATGGCTATAGGAATATCTATTATCCTGTTCAACGCGTTTAACAATTTCTATACAGTTGAGCTTCCTTTTTCTCACTGTTTTATTTGGTCACCTCTTCTATGCTGAACGAAAATTTAAAGCAAGAGAGAACAAAACTTCACTGAAAACATGCTTACATAATCATGCAAGACGAAAATGCCTGTGCACCCTTAAGCTAAGGCCCAGGTCACGGCGCTGTAATGCGCGCCCGCGCTTTTGGCTGCGCGTTCCGGCGATTCCCCGGTCTGCAGCTCACTGCAGGAGCAGAGACCGGGGGGGGGGGCGTGCCGGAGGAGTGACGGGGGCACGGCCATGACGTCACCCGGCAGGTTCGCCCTCATTGGCTGAACCGCCGGGGGCATGCCTAGCCGCTCGACGCGAGTTCCTGCTCTCAATTCTATTGAGAGCAGGAGTAGCTCTCGCGCGAGCGCTGCGGCCCCCCCTCGCAGCGGTCCCGGCGCCATTGCGGGGAGGGCTCTCGTGAGCGTGGCGGACGCTGTAGCAGGCAGCGGGGGCAAGGCCTTAGCATTCTTCCACTCGCTGATCCCCACTCCTCATTATTGTAATAGATGAAATAGAAACATTTCACAGACAGATTTCAGCCAGGGGTAGTGTGTCCCATGAGGTTGGTATAAATTAATCCAGGGGTGGCCAACTAGTTCTCAAGAGCCACCAACAGGTCAGGTTGTAAGGATATCCCTGCTTCAGCACAGGTGGTTCAATCAGTGGACTAAATTGAAGACTGAGCCAGTGATTGAGCCACTTGTGCTGAAGCAGGGATAGCCTTACAACCTGCCCTGTTGGTGGCCCTTGAGGGCTGCAGTTGGCCACGCCTGACATAACCGCTTACATTTATATTTTAGCATCAACAAAAATTCATCCGGAGCCTTAAAATGTGCAATCTGCCTGGTCTGGTCTTGAAGAATACTGTTTTTTTTTTATTGGTAAATAACATTTTCAGCTGTGAAAAAAAAAAATACCCAGGAGAGACCTTGAGTGTATTTGGAAATGTTGCACTGTGATTGAATTTGTCCCATTCATTTCACATGAATACACTATTTCACCATTTCTCACATGCAGCAATTACCCTCAACCCTTTCCGGGGCACGGGTCATGCAACGCTATCCATTGCAGGAATCTACGGCATTGAGGGAGATAAGTGTTCATGGCATTTGTGGACTTGGATAATGTATGTAAACGCATATCCTATTGCTCACATTCGTCATTAACCCTGTGCTATCAGTAAGTCAACAGAATGCTAGATATCGCACCGTGAGAATTACAATGCTTTTGTTTAGAAGGTAGAAAGAATTCAAGGTCTAAAATACATGGCACAACAGAAGTTAAAGCCGCAATCTAACCCCCCCACAACCCACTCCCAAATGTTTGTTTTTTTAAGTTTACTTGGATGGGGGGTTTCATGAAGCTGATCTGTGGTCCCCTGACCTGCAGAAAAGTCCCGGCTTTCAGGATATTGGATATTGGTAATACAAATGTGAATAGAAAGTCGCAACTTTATCTCCTGATAACGTAAGTCATTTCTGTTGACCGCTGTTGCGAACCCGGAACCCATCGCCATTTAGTATCCACCAGATGGTGGACAACCATATTAAGCCATCGGAAACTGGCGGGCCCCTGCGGAGTTCGGGAGACCATGGATCAACTTCGTGAATAGGCGAGACTGCTGCTTTAAGTTAGTTTTGTTTATAACCATCAAGAAAATATAACCACAAATAAGTAATTTTTTTTTGTTAATACTATTTCATTTTCTGATATACCTGTTTAGTCTCTTTTCACGATGCATGTTGAATATCCCTTTTTTTTTTATTTATTTATTCCCACCTGGGAAAAAAATGTATTGGACTTTTCCATTTTTCAGCTATAATTTGTAATATGAAAACAGATAGAGAAAAACCTCGCTCAAGCTCTCGGGGAGCTGTAAGAGGAGGTGGGTGCTACCTGGGGTGTTACGAGAATAACAAAAAAAATGTACTAGTGTGTACATACATCTGTATTTATTTTAATCATGCCTATTAAAAATATAAGTTTTATTAACTACTAATATTTCATTATTTGCTCTGGTAGTAGCGCACCATGAAAGGATTTCTTTTCTCTATGTACACACTAGTAACATTTTTTGTTATACTTTCTAATAGTAAACATTGTATAAGGTGGTAGCCAATGAAGCTCTAATCAAATCCCAATAAATTCCCACTGCTAAATCCAACATAATTACAGTGCAATCACCAATCATTAATACATTGCATTAATATTACGTGTGTGTGTGTGTGTGTACATATATATTTTTTATATATACACACACATTTCTCTCTTCAGAGTTTCAAAGCCAATGCACTTTATACTTCAGATATTCATATTGCCACCTCCTGACATTGTTCCTTTCACACCATGGTAGCTCCCGGAGAAGGGAGGAACAGTTGTATTATCATTGCCCTGGTAAGGGTATGTCAACCGAGACACTAGAAGATTAAGTTATTAGACTAATATGACACAATTTGAGTGTGCCTCGAGCTTCTGTATTCATGATCAATGATGACGTCATACGGAGAAGTTCATCCAGACCAGATCCTCAAACTGGGTTGTTGGATGTGAAGTTAAGATTAGCTGAATCTGTAAACATTATCTCCCACATTGAAAGGGCTAATTCAGGCAGTTCAAGCTATTACATCAAACACATTTTGAAACTATGACAACAAGATAAACATCACAGGGTGACCAGAATTCTTAACTGCTGGGTCTCCCGGTGAATAATTTCACTGGTCAGTTTACCCAATAAATCCCTGATTTCTGAGATAGCTACCTACTTAGGATTGGCGTTATTCTTCTGCTGAAAATGACCACCTAAAACTTCTTTGACAGTAAACCAGTAAATAGTGGGGATGACCTTGCATGCTTGGAACACGTATGACAATGGTCAGTTCATCCTGACAATATTTCTGAGGAAGATCCCCCTTGAGACCGAAACATTGGGTCTCATGCTGTTTTTTTTGTTTTGTTTTTGCAAATAAACTGTTTTTTGTCATTTTTCTATTTTGTTTGCTGGTCATTTACAACTCAATTTATTTTCCTTTTAGACCTTTGCATACATTTGTCTTTGGAACACACTCACCATTACATATTGATGCTTATAAAAGAAAGGGATTTACTCATTCACATTTAAGTGAGTGGGGTTTATTTATAAAAATGTGTTACCAGGAAGTAATACATTGAGAGTTACCTCTCGTTTTCACATATGCCCTGGGCACAGAGTTATGATGACAAATACATGGTTACAAATACATAGTTACAGGGTATACTGTACATTATATACAAGACATTGCATGCACAGTTAAAGATAATATATATTATAGGCGTATGTAATGGATTAGCTGTATTAGTTGGGAAAATGTTCAACGCCAAAGCAAAAGAAAGAGACTCCATATTTAATAACAGTATTGTTCAATAATTCTATAGTGGATTGTTGTGATCTAAGGATATATTTACACAACATAACTTATGTACGACAGAGGATGTTCTTTCCAATGAAGAACTGTAACCCCATATTCATAAACAGATTGGATTGCCAAAGATGTACTGTATAAACTCATCAATCATATAGACGGCCACATTTCTTCAAAAGTGTACCCTAGGTCACTAATGTATGTATGCCATAAAAGCACAACATATAGGCGTGTGTTGCACAAGTATATTGGTTAACCTCTCAATACAGTATATTAAAGCAACAAAAGCATGTTGTTGCTATTAGAAAAGCATTTAATGTTGGGTATCCCCTATAAATATTGACAGCATGAAGTGTAAAGCAACAATAAGCAAGACCACACACTTACAACCAGGCCCATCCCTAGCTTATGTGCCGCCCTTAGGCAAGAACTATTAAGGATGAACCTCCCCGCCCCTCACCCCAAAAAATATTCAGCTAAAAAAATTTCCCCCCAAAATGTTCCCCCCTCCTAGGCAGGACACGGGAATCGGGAGCTGAACCGCATTAATTTTGGCTCTCTGGACCCCCTGCTTCCTGAGATACTTACCTCCTTAGGTGTTGCCAGTATCTCCTGCTCAGGTATGTACTTACAGTATCTACTTACAGGACTATGGGCCATATATTTACTAATCAATCTTCTGCCAGAGGGTAACTTACAGCACATGAAGGTTTAGATATGGTCCTTTGCCTCAAACAAATCGTTATGGTTATTGTATTTGTTATTGTTATGATGTGTTAAAGTGAAACCCAGTGACTTGGAAAGGCGCTTAACAACTATAAAGGTGCTCAAAAAAATTAAATTAAAAGTTTGTGAAACTGACGAATTCTCTCAACCTTCCAGGGAATATGCACTGATTCCCTTACAACAGTTTAGGATCCAGGGCAGGAAGGGAGCAGCATCATCAGGAACACCCAGAAAAAAAATATACAAAACTCATCATAGTGTGGTATGAAAAATAAATATATGTCAATATGTGAAACTTGGCTCTTTAGATAACCTACTTACAAAATGTAAGATATATAATGGCAGGTTTGTAATTGTGATGGATCTTTGGACACCTCAGGTTTTGGGCTGCAGCAAACAGCAGCATACATCAGATAGGGGTGGTGTCAGGCAAGATGATGTTTTCACTCTGGCAGCAGCTTCCAATCAGTCATATGCAATCATACAAAGATAAGGGAAACGATAGTGCTTTACCAAATAACACAAAGTTTTATCGTGAAGACGAGCAGGAAATGTACTCACAATATATTAATTGAGCACATTCACATCATGGTTTCTTTAGGAACCAGGGTATTGGATCGGCAGATGGAGAGATCCCTCACTTCACTCCGCTTCCTTGTCCTCCACGAGGGTGCCCCCTCGTCCGGTGCCAGATGGATGGCGTCTGTCGTCACTTCCTGGCCTGGCGGTGACGACTTCCGGTGGGCGTGAGTAGAGCGGAGAGTAGGGGGAACGCCGGTCCAAAACTATGCCTCCGTGAATACAGGAGGCATAGTTTTGGACCGGCGTTCCCCCTACTCTCCGCTCTACTCACGCCCACCGGAAGTCGTCACCGCCAGGCCAGGAAGTGACGACAGACGCCATCCATCTGGCACCGGACGAGGGGGCACCCTCGTGGAGGACAAGGAAGCGGAGTGAAGTGAGGGATCTCTCCATCTGCCGATCCAATACCCTGGTTCCTAAAGAAACCATGATGTGAATGTGCTCAATTAATATATTGTGAGTACATTTCCTGCTCGTCTTCACGATAAAACTTTGTGTTATTTGGTAAAGCACTATCGTTTCCCTTATCTTTGTATGATTGCATATGACTGATTGGAAGCTGCTGCCAGAGTGAAAACATCATCTTGCCTGACACCACCCCTATCTGATGTATGCTGCTGTTTGCTGCCGCCCAAAACCTGAGGTGTCCAAAGATCCATCACAATTACAAACCTGCCATTATATATCTTACATTTTGTAAGTAGGTTATCTAAAGAGCCAAGTTTCACATATTGACATATATTTATTTTTCATACCACACTATGATGAGTTTTGTATATTTTTTTTCTGGGTGTTCCTGATGATGTGTTAAAGGCCATTACGGAGCTCGTACAACTGGAAACCAACATGACAGATTTGGCGAGTGGTCATGAAGGAGATACATAACTTTTACAATGCCGGGGGTGTGGCGGCACCACAGAGCAGCGACCACATGAACACCACCGTTTCCATTAAACTGACTGCTTGGACTGGTTTTCCTGATCATCCCCCAGAGGAGGGGGGCTGAACTCAAGTCCTCAAGCCCCCCCCAACAGGTCAGGTTTTTAGGATATCCCAGCTTCAGCGCAGGTGGCTCAACCAGAGTCAGTCGAAGACTGCACCTCTGATTGAGCGATTTGTGCTGAAGCAGGGACTGATTGAGCCATCTGTGCTGAAGCAGGGATATCCTGAAAACCTGACCGGTTGGGAGGGCTTGAGGACTGGAGTTAAGCCCCCCTGCCCTAGAGAACAAACATTTGTGCCATGGCTGGGCCCATCACTTACCAGGCACAGCATAAAAGCAATCTAAAGTGAGATATTTGCACAGACATGAAGCTTCGAGTGGCTGGAAGCAAAAATAAAAAAAAAGAGTTCTCAGTTCTCAGTGTGTTTGTGTGCAGACAACACAATAAAAGGCAGAGAAATACACTTCCAAGCCTGGGACACGAAGCTATATTCTCACATAATGGCGGCTATGTATCAAGCTGCAAACCTGAGTGTTTCGCTTATAGGGGGGGGGAAGACTTTACAGGAGACAGCGATGTAAAAGAAGTTGGAATACACGTTTGTCCGCAGTGTTCCATTTTCTGTTTTCATTTGCATCAAATGTATGAGAGAGTTTCCTACACGTGATGCAAATTATTAACCAGGAAAATCCCCCGCCCCCCCCCCCCCCGCCCTCAAAGATGGAAGAGAAAAAAGTGACACACGAAGACCCAGAGATTGATACATATTACCATGATCCGTGCCTCATGTAACTCTTCCTATTAAGGCCACGATTATAGTAGGGGCGATGGCGCGTGCGATTTCTCGCGCTGCTTGAACAAACTGCAGCAGCCGTATTGGGCCGGCCATAGTACACGCGAGCGCGGGCGCGGTGCAGAGCGACCGCGCTGCAAATGTTTCAAACTACAAATGATTTTGTTTTTCACGCGGCGGCCGCGTCACGGGAGCGGTTCAGCCAATGAGGGCGAACCAGCCTGGTGACGCGTCTGCCACGTCTCCCCGATCGCTCCATCGCAGTGCACCCATCGCTCCGGCAACAGCCGTGCTCTCCGCCGCGCGCACCCCCCTACTATAATCGTAGCCTAATACTCCCCAAATCGCAAGCTGACCCTCATATCGCAATGCTAGGATCATCATACAGTATTTTGACTCCAAGAGATGGAAATGACACAATTTGTATCACTTTTGCTTCAAATGTGCCTTGATACATCCCTCCATTTGAATCACTTAAAGACTGGAGTTTCCCACCCCTGCCTTAGACTTACCTGAAAAGTCATAAAAGTTGGTATTTACAATCATATTTATTTTAAAAAAAATACAAGAACAAATAACTTACTAAGGCTATTAACTGCTGCATTTCTTTTTACTCTGTGTAGTACACAGCCATTGGGCTCCTCTTCCGGTTTGGTGGCCCTCCACCATCTACATCAGGGGGGGCCAACTCCAGTGCTCAAGGGCCACCAACAGGTCAGGGTTTAAGAATATCCCTGCTTCAGCACAAGTGGCCCAATCAGTTAGGGTGACGGTTATCATGCACCACTTTACAATGTGTGCATCCAGAAACATGCGAGTATTTATATATCGCAACAGGAGGAGTTGAAAGACGAAGCACTAGGCATACATTCAGATATTCCTATATTGGGTGGTATCTCACCCCTTCCTGTGATTTATCTTCGTTTTGTCTGCGTCAATAAATGTTGCATTAACTTACTCATCAAAGTGAATAAAAATGTTTTGCATTAAGCAAAGTGCTAACAATTGGAATACTGGACAGTGATTGATGATATCTGTTTGTACAGATTTCTAAAGCCATTAACAAGAAAAGAAACATTTTGCATTGTTAATGGAAATGAAAACATGACATTATCTCATTAAGAGCAAACAATTATTTGACAGTAATCGCTTAATCGGGCAATCCCTCTGTAACAGTGCAGAGATTCCCCTAGCCCACAACTGGGCTGACCTGGGAACAACAGATGCCTTGAGCTGCAGAGGGACTACGGGCTGACAGCAAGACAAAAGGAACAAGACCACTATACTTGGACACAGACATTGCCATAGCACACAAGGGTGCGGACCCAGGACAAAGCCTAATTTTAGTTTCACTTTAAACGGTCTCCATTGCGTACCTCTGCACACGTCTCTTACACCCTCATAGGACCAAAGCAAACTAATTCCACTGACATGTCTCATCTGGGTCACTGGGGTCCAAATGTGACACATAAAGTATTTTGAAATATTTTTTTAAAGTTAGACTTGGAAGGGATTTGATGGCTTTGTATACTCCCTCCTGTGTGATATCACTGTGTGATCCGCGAGGCGCAGGGAGCAGCGCCACTTTTCTGTGTTGAATGCTTATTACTTAAGTGCTAAAAGAAAACATGAAGGCTAAGGCCTCGGCCAGAGTGGCGCTGAGCGAGCAGGCGCGCTCACGCCGGCCGCTCTGAAACACATTGAGGCAATGTGTGTGCCCAGCGTGAGCAAGCGCCTGCTTAGCTGCTTTGCAGAGCCAGCAAATGTGATTTTGCCCAGTGAGGGCGAACCAGCTCCGTGACGTTGTGGCTGCGCCCCCAGACGAGCGAGCACCTAGCCAGCCACGAATCGCCCGGCCGAGCAGGGCGCAGCGCACGAGCGCCAGCGCGCCCGCTCCCTGCCTGGCCGCAGCCTAACAGTGCTCAGCAATGAGGATCTGGCAGCTGTTCTATCCCAATCTATTCCACACTGGCAAACCCACTGCAGTAAATGAATGGGCTATTAATGCTAACATCACATACAGTATGTCAGGGATAGCCAAACTCAGTCCTCAAGGGCCACCGCCAGGTCAGCTTTTTAGGATATCCCTACTTCAGCACAGGTGGCTCAATCAGTGGCTCAGCCTTTGGCTGAGCCACTGATTGAGCCACTTGTGCTGAAGCAGGACTATCCTTAAAACCCAACCTGTTGGTGGCCCTTGAGCACTGGAGTTGGCCACCCCTGATGTAGATGGTGGAGGGCCACCAAACCGGAAGAGGAGCCCAATGGCTGTGTACTACACAGAGTAAAAAGAAATGCAGCAGTTAATAGCCTTAGTAAGTCATTTGTTCTTGTATTTTTTAATAAATATGATTGTACTGTATATACCAACTTTTTATGACTTTTCGGGTGTCTAAGGCAGGGGTGGGAATCTAGAAATAAAGTAAAAGATTTTTAAAGAAAACGTCGCAAATGCAGAAAAAAAACAAGCAAGTTAAAGAAAATATATAAAGTTTCATATTCCTGTCTGAATTATATATCATTTATATAGAATTACAATTTTACATTATTGGAATCATTTGAGATAATTTCATTGAAATCGTAAATAAATGAAGCGTAGCAACAAAAAAAACCCAATTGTGATCATTTTCCTAATTTTTTAATTGCGGGGGGCTAGAGATGTGCAAACTGGTCAAGTCTGGGGTCGCACCTTTTTTTTGTTGCAAATTTTGAGTTACGTTTGCAAACTTTGGGGGCTTTTACAATGATTTTTTTCTCCCGAACTTTTGATACAGTAACTTACTGTATGTAATACTTTTGCTCCTCTCTTCTCCTAGCTCAGGAAGATATACAGTATGCTCAATTTATAAGAGTGGTTCTTCTTGAGCCAGAGTAAGTGACTATTGTACCTACTTTGTCACTAGCAATGGATTTGATCAGCTGCACATACCGTATGCATATCACAGAACTGCCAATACTAGGCTACATCCCATTGTCCATCAACCAGTATCTTGTTCCCAACAGTTGCATGTAATGAAAACTTCTGCGCTGACTGCAAAATACTGTAGATCATGACTCACGCAATTCTTTTGGCACATTTCTGCTTCTCTGAAACCATTGAAGTAAAGTCCGATAGAAATATCCGGCTGGGTTTTGAACTCGCCATGTTTTTGCCGAGTTGCTCTCACGGTATTGCAGAAAGGCCCGAATATCAGTGAGAGCAACGTTAGCAAACATGGCGAGTTGCCGGCGGCGATAGGACCTGCCCTCCGAGAAGGGCTCACCTGGCGAGATCTGTCTGCTGCAGAGAGATCCGCCTCTCTCAGCGATAATCTCGCCGGGAATAAAATTATTTTAAAATAAAAATGTTATTCCTAGTTTATTGTAGCAGGGGGTCTCCGGAGCAGAACCGCGTTGGTTTCAGGTCCGGGGACCCCCTACTTCAGAGGTACAGGCCCCGTTATGGGGTGCCGGTATCCCTCTGCTTTTAAATCTCCCGGTCACATGATCGGGGAATTTATACATTCTGCAGGGGGATACCGGCACCCCATAACGGGGCCTGTATCTCATGAAGTAGGGGGTTCCCGGGACTTCAAACCAATGTGGTTCTGCTCTGGAGACCCCCCCCACACATCTACACTAGTATCAAAACACACATATCAATAAATAATAATTAATTACCGTAGCGGCTATCCTTTATGGTAATGAAGCTGCATAAATGTCATTTTTATTAATAGTGTGCAGGAACAGGGGGTCCCCTGAGCTGAACCGCATTGATTTCAGCCTCGGGGACCCCCTGCTTCCCAAGTTACAGGCCCCGGTATGGGGTGCCGGTATCTCCTCCATTGTTTACACGTCACGCGACGAGGACGCAATAAAAATGGTGGCGACACTGGCACCCGATGCCCCATACCGGGGCCTGTAACTCGGGAAGCAGGGGGTCTTTGAGGCAGAAATCAAAGCGGTTTAGCTCAGGAGACCCCCTGCTCCCGCACACTATTAATAAAAAATACATTAAAGCAGCTTCATTACCTTAGCAGCGATAAAACCAACTGAATGAGAGCACTAATGATGAAGGTGCACCGTCTAGAAAGCCTGGGGCGAGTGGAGTGTCATATATGATGCTAGAAGAGCAGATGCAGAATGCCCTGCAATAAAGTAACCTTCAAGATACCTCTGCCTCAGGTGTCAGTTCCTGGGCAGGAGGAAGGTAATTGTGCAGTGATGGGGGCTGACACCTACACTCCGTGGGATCCATCACTGCTGGAGGCGCTGACACCACCATGAAGAACCCAGAGACCTGTGCGAGCCAGTCCTGTTCCTGTCCCTTTACCATCTGGCAGGCAACTCAGACCTCCTGTAGAGCACCATGCAACCGTGGTACTGTAATGCGGTATGCAGATGATGTAAGGAGCGCACGATCCGGTAGGAGCAAGGAGAGGACCCAGGTAACAAAAGTGTAGCATCCTTACATCATCTGCATACCGTATTCTTCATCTTGGAAGCAGCACATCCACCCAGCCACACCAGGATTCATGAGTAATTATTGGATTTTGCTACACGGGTATCCCCCAATGAGATTGATGGTGGGGGCTTTTCTTGCTTCCTACTACCCGTGTTCAGGGGGTGTTTACCCATAATTGCTGGCTTTATTACCAACATGTCTTATTAATTCTGATATCATTCTCCTTGGATGGTGGTTTTGGTGTTATTTAATAGTCTACCTGGCATTTGAGCACGCCTCAACTTCCTATCTAACCGTGGTAATGCGCCCACTCCCATACACTGGTCCCTAAGTGAGGTTGGGGGGGGGGACACGTGTTACACAGGCATGCCAGTAGTTGGTATGGGGTTTTCCTCTTCACCTTTGGTACTGCA